>NW_021145301.1:170702-205991 GCF_002837175.3 Physeter macrocephalus
AGGCCCCGGACACGCAGGCCCAGCGGCCATGGCTCATGGGCCCAGCCGCTCCGCGGCATGTGGGATCCTCCCGGACCGGGGCACGAACCCGCGTCCCCCGCATCAGCAGGTGAACCCTCAACCACTGCGCCACCAGGGAAGCCCCGGGCCCGATGATATTTAATGAGACTGTCCCTTACTCATCCTTGTATTCCTAGCATTCAGGTGATGTTTCAAGGACACTCAATACAAAATGAATGAATGAAGAATGGCCTCAAAGGATTTTAGAGCCAGAAGGGACCCAAGTCATTTTCTAGTTTATTCACCTCAACTTAAAAAGAAACTAAAGTCCAGAGGAGGGGAAAGACTTTGCCCAAGGTCACTCAGTGGTCAGGAGCAGAGCCAGGACTTGAACATAAATCCAATCAGAGTCTAAGCACAGACCCTCTTCTGGCAAACTAGGCTGCCACTTCTCTTCCCCCATGGAGGCCTCAGTTTGTCATGTATAGGAGTGAGTTGGTTGGAATGGGACACCTCTAAAAACCTTCCAGTTCCCAAATTTTATGAGACCAGTTCTCATGTGCCTGCCCACAAGTTTATGTGGCCCCTAGATCCAGGTCACTCACACAGGCTAACACCCTGAGGCAGGAGCAAATGATTAGCAGAACTCTGCATTCCTCGTTTATTCATTCATATCCCATTCCTTCTGTGGTCAAGGCACCCATGTGATCTGCTTAGGGTGTCTTGCCTTTACTCAAGTCTTACAAGTCCCAAACTAAATAAGAAGCCCGGAACTTCACACGTGTATTAGAACCCCACACGTTTTTCTCACTCCCGGGCATCAAAGTCAAGCCCAGACCTAAATTCCTGACAACTTTAAGCCAGGCACTGGGGTGGGTATTTCTGTTTTGGTTTCCTTATCTTAAAGCTGTTTTGCTGGGCTCCCCTGGTGGCACAGAGGTTAAGAATCCGCCTGCCAATGCAGAGCACATGGGTTCGAGCTCTGGTCCAGGAAGATCCCACATGCCGCGGGGCAACGAAGCCCGTGTGCCACAACTACTGAGCCTGTGTTCTAGAGCCCGCGAGCCACAACTACTGAAGCCCCTGCACCACAACTACTGAAGCCCCTGCGCCTAGAGCCTGTGCTCCACAACAAGAGAAGCCACCGCAATAAGAAGCCTGCACACTGCAACGAAGAGTAGCCCTCACTCGCAGCAACCAGAGAAAGCTCGCGCGCAGTAACGAAGACCCAACGCAGCCAAAAAATAAAATAATAAAATAAATTTAAAAAAGAAAAAAAACGTAAAAAAAAAAGAGTTGGAGCCTGTTGGTCCCGCTGCTTCACTGCTGGGGTGAGTTGAATTGTGTCCCTCTCCAAAAGTGACCGCAAAAAAAAAAAAAAAAAAGCTGTTTTGGTTGTTAGCTATCGTTAGCTAATACTGCCATTTATTTATTTATTTATTTATGGCTGCGTTGGGTCTTCGGTGCTGCACATGGGCTTTCTCTAGTTATGGCGAGCAGGGGCTACTCTTCGTTGCGGTGAGCAGGCTTCTCATTGCAGTGGCTTCTCTTGTTGCGGAGCACAGGCTCTAGGCGGGAGGGCCTCAGTAGTTGTGGCACACGGGCTCAGTAGCTGTGGCTCACAGGTTCTAGAGCGCAGGTGCGGTAGTTGTGGCACATGGGCTTAGTTGTGGAGTCTTCTCGGACCAGGGCTCGAACCCGTGTCTCCTGCATCGGCAGGTGGATTCTCAACCACTGCGCCACCAGGGAAGTCCCACTACTGCCATTTTTAACACTATATGCCGCACACACTATTTCACTTACCTTGCATAAGAAACCTACAGTGAAGATTGCTATTAGTTCCATTCAACAGGAGACGAAACTGAGACTCCCCAAAGTGCAGCAACGGGCCCAAGTTCAGACAGCTGGCAAGCAGTGGAGCTGAGCCTTGAGCCCAGGTCTCTGCGACTCACGCTCAAAATCTCTCCGTGACGTGGCCTCGGCAGACCTCAGTCAAGCTAATGAACGATTAGATTTGATACAGGAAGTACCCTAGGCCCCTGAGTCACAGCGAGCCTCTCTTCATAGGGGCTGGGCGCCATGGAACACTGGTTCATAAAGTGGGTGGGCCAGCTAAGTCACCGCAGCCTGTCTGCAAGTGAGTAACGCAGGAAACTGTCTCTCTCCGGCTTTACCAAACACGACTGGATGCATTAACAAACACTAATGAGAGTAGTCAGCATCAGTCATATGGAGCCAGCTGCAGGGGGCGGAGGGCAGACGCTGCCCAGCCACGCTCAGCTAACTTTGCAGATTCGGGGAGGGGGGGCAGTGCTGCGGGGGCTGGAACGCTGCTGCTCTGCATGCTGTTCATTCCCCTGCTTAAAGAAAAAGTCATCTCTTGGAGAGAAATGCAAACATGTGCACAACTCCCAGGAATGCAGATTCCTCCTCCCTCTTCTGGAGGTTGGTCAACACTTGGTCTTTACCATCAGCCCCCATCCCTCAACACTTACACTGGTGTCCCTTTCTCTTTCTTGTTCTCTTTCCCAGTTCCTAGAGCTCAATGCTGAGCAGCAGACAGAAGAAAGAAAAGGGGTCCCTTTTGACTCCCAGCTCCAGGGCCCCTCTAAAGCACCTGGCCTCTCAGTCCTCTCTCCTACAGACCCCGAAGTTTGGCACAGGCATCGAGTTTGGCCCTCCCTGATTCTGTGCCTCAGCTTCTCCCATCCAGGAAACAAGGAGACTACGGCTCTGGTTTCTGAGATCCCACTAGTAGCTTTTGGGTAGAACTTGGGAGAAAGCATGCCCCATCCAAGGATTAGCTTCAGCTGTGCCAAAGGATTTTTCTCCTAAGTGGCCAGCGTTTTGCCTTCTACACACACACACACACACACACACACACACACACACACACACACGCCTCCTGTTTCCCTGCTCTTTTAATCCTGTAATCCTACCACCTTGCCTGTGGACAACTCCTTATGGAGAAAGCAGCACGTCTCCTTGGGGCCCCCAGCCAACTTGGGAGGATTTTGCAGATGAAAAAACAGAGGCTTTGAGAAATGAAGTGACTAGCCTAAGGCTACACAGGTCACTGCATCCTGTTCGTGTCTTTCTCCTCCACCTATCAACTCCTTGGCTTCCTCCCAATGTTGTCATCAAACAATTTGGGGACCCTAATCCCTCCAGTGACATAGAGGCTGCCATTTATTGATAGCTAAGCAGGCTATATGCAACTGGTTTCATCCTCACCACTCCTTTAAAACTGTTCACCCCATTTTATGGACAAGAAAACTGAGGCTTAGAGGAGTTAAGTGATTTGCTCAGAGTCTCAGGGTGTGTAAATAGAAGCAGCACTCAAAGCTAAGTGTCAGAGGCTGCCATGTCCCTCAAACAAAGAGAGGACCAGATGTCTCCTTCACATGGTGTGGAGTTTGAATGTCCTAGAACATCAGAGGGAGAAGACCCCAAAGATGATCCAACCCATTCAGCGTACAGTAGGGAAACTGAGGCCCATAAAGGGCAAAGGACTTACTAATGATCACAGCCAATTGGGGACAGAACTGGCCGTGAGCCCGAGCTTCCCAGTGGGGGTAATGTCGGTACAAGTGAAACCTACAGCTGGGTTTATTTGGGGCTTGGACCACCAGCATCAGTGGCTTGGGCCATGCCTACCTGCCTGTGAGAAGTTGACTCCGCGAAGGCGTGCAGATGGGCTGGATATAATAATTCTCCAACTTGACACCCTCGGCTGCCAGCCGGTCCAACGTAGGGGTTTCGATATCTGAGCCATGGTAGCCCACGTCGTGGTAGCCCTGGTCGTCGGTGAGGATGAAGATGATGTGGGGAGGCTGGCGTGGAGCGGCCGAGGGCTGCTCGCCGGCCTCCGCGGGCGCGTCAGCCACTAGGCTCGGCTTGGCCCAGTCCCAGGACAGGTAGCCGAAGCTGAGCAGGCTGACCAGAGAGAAGCCGGTGAGGGCGTGCATCGCCATGCCGGCCTGTGCGTCCCGGCGCGCAGGGCTCCCAGGGCCTCACCGCCTCGCGCGCCCAGGGCGCACGGCCCGCACGCCCTCCGGCCAGCCCGCCCGGACACCGCGAGAGCGCTCAGCGTCCCCAGGGGAGGCCCAGCGGCCAGTCCGGGACTGGCTGGACTCTGAGGCCGGACCTGCGCGGCCGCAGCGGGGCGCTCCGGGGAGGTCAGGCCCGCGCCGAGCTGCCTCCCGCTGCCTGAGCGCCAGCTCTGCACCGCCCGTGTTCCCTCTCCCCCAGTTCAGCCAGGCCAGCCTGAGACTTGGTGTGGCGGCTTCCAAAAAGTGCTCTCCACCATTCTCTGACTCCCCTCTTCCTTCCAGCCCTCGATTTCTCCCGTCTCCTAATTTCTCTCGCCTCTGCTTTCCCTTTCTCCTCCTCCCGACCCTCCAGCCCCTGGCCCAGCCTCTCGCCCCGCCCGGAGACCCGAGAACTGTCGGCTCCGTAGGGTGGTGGGCAGGACCCCAGCGGGGAAGGGGGAGGAAGCACGGGCTGGGCGGGTCTGTGGGGGACACCGCGGGAGAGAAAGCGAAAAAGTTGTAACATCTGCCGGGGCCGAGACCCAGGTAGAGGGGCGGGGCGTCCAGCGGCGGCTCCGCCCCCGGGCGGGAAGCCCGGGTCGGCTGGGCCCTCTGGCTCCAGCCTCCGCCCTGGCCCAGACTGGGGAAAGGAGGGAGGGGGCTGCTCGGAATTCGATGGAACAGCTCTGGAATGGCCCGGTCGGACATTCCTCGATCATGGAGTCTTAGCTTCTCTGAGTGCCAGTCCTGGAAGGGAGGCGCATAATTTTCTATGCCAAGCCGGTCATTCTACAGCTGGTGAAACTGAGGCCCTGAGATGGCCGGGAACTCGTCTAAATCACGAGCAAGTTGGTGGCTTCTTCCCTGTTGGGGCTAACAGCGGCTGGCTGAGTGGCAGTAGAGACAGCAAGGGAGAGTAGGGACAACTTTGGCAAGCACCGACTTTGGCAAGCACCAGAAATAGGTTCTGGCCTTGCCGGGGGGCTTACCTCTCTCCCCAACCCCTCCGCCTCCTCATTCTTCAACTGACAGCTTGAATCTTAGACTGGCAGCCCTAGAATCCCGAGGACAGAAGCTGTTGTATACATCTCGTTCTCCACAGGCTCCAGAAGCTGGATCAGTACGTATTGCAGGCATGAATAGATGAATGGGCCTCAGAGGTCAACACCCACCCAAGGAAATATCCACAGCAGGGAAAGCAAGGTTGGGGAACTCCTGGGCCAGGCAAGTATCACAAATGAGTAAAGCAGAGAGGCCACTGTGTTGGCCAAGGAAGGCAGGGGCTGCATGGAGCAAAAGACCTCAGCCTTGTGTCCAGCTGACTGTTGTCATGCAAGAATGTGGACCAGTGTTTCCAGATCTTCTGATTTTCCGAGAACACCCAAATCCAGATTATTATGAGAAATATTCCAATTGTTAAGAGCTAGTAACTAATTTAAAGTAAATTGAAAATAAATAAATAAATAAATAAATAAAGTAAATTGAAGCCCTGTACAGGCCAAATCAAACCTATCTGAGGAATATTTTAGGACGTTGGGCGCCGGTTTGCAACTTCCACTCTGCATCATTGTTTTCCAGATTTTAACGAGGCTATATTTTTTAGTGGGAAAACTGAATTAAACAAAACTAGTTAGCCTTTTTTACTCCCAGAACTTCAATCTTTAATATGCTCATCTCCAAAAGTAGGGGTTGCTAAAACTGTATTTCCCAATTTTATGTGACTGAGGACCCTCTTTTTCACAGAGCTTCTCCAAGAGCCAGTGTTTTGGGAACTTTGAAACACAAAGACTGCCCAGGTGGGTCTTCTCTCCCGGCATCTTTCCCCTGCCAATATTCTGCCGTGTTCCCTTCCCTTTTCTTTAAAACCACTGTGTGTGGGGAAAGAAACCAGACCTCCAAAATAGCAGCCCAAGTGAATCTGCATTTCGAAATGAGGGCTGCGTGGGGCTGGCCACTCCTGTTTGCTCAAAGCCCCATATTTAGGATGACCAGATTTATCAGAAGGGAAAACTGAGCCTGTTGTTCTGGCAGAAGAAATGTTGAGGATGGACAGGAAAAATACAGCCTCCTGAGGGGAATGCAGCTAAAATGGTGCTTCCGGAGGCTTCAGCCTGAGGCTGTCCAGGGTGTCAAAGTGGGACAGGTCACAGGAGGTCAGATGGACTTAGGTTTTGTATTCTTTGCATTGTCTGTCCCAGACCTTGGTCAGGAGGAACTGACCAAGTCCCTCCTGAGAAATGGCACAAGGAGAAACAGCAAGGGGGTTGGGGTGGGGATTCAGGCTTGAAGAAATAGGTCCAGGGAGGCCAGCCCACGGGCTGTAGATCTCTGTGGAGCTGCCACAGGGACAAGACAAGCAGAATTTCTGAGAGTTCAAGACCATGGGCTCTGACATCACATTGCTTGAGTTCAAATCCTGGCACTTATTTGAGGTCAGGCCTTGGCCAAATTATTTGCCTCCCTCAGCCTCAATTTCTTCATCTGTAAAATGGGGTGATAATATAAATGAGATACAGCACAGTGCTCAGTAAATGCCCAGCACATAGTAAGCACTTGATGAATGTCAGTGGTTATGATGATTGTTCTCTGTGCTTCTGGAGAAAAGACTGAGTCCTGTGGGTGAAAGTTACTGGGAAACAGATTTCAGGCCAATTTAAGGGATTACTTGTGTAGGAAATCTGGCAGCTTGCTTAATAAAAGGATGGCAGTGATGGGTGAATCACCATGTGGAGAAGAGTGGGTGGACTCTTGTTCCCCAATATTCACATTTCTTTCAAGAGTCCCTCAGTAATCACTGAAACCCACAGTGGCTTCAGAGGGCTCCATCCCGCCCTCTAATATTCTAGGGAAATAAACCCTGACCCTCAACTCTTCCTTTAATGCCATTACACAACTGGGCCAGGGTGCAACATTGAAGCCAGACATTTCCAAAGGCTCAGGGATGACAAAGGGGAAATAAACACACAGAGTAATGTGAATCCAGGTCATGGCACTTTCAGAATGTGGCTCACTCATCTTCCCTTTGTGTTCTCTACCGTATGCCTACCTGTCCTCTTCCCTGGGACAATGTCCATCAGCCCTACCCCATCCAGGTAGATCTCAAGAACTCCAAGATGTCTTAAGTTCAGACCCAAGAAGTAAGGCTCAGAGAAACAGAAGTCCCTTCTCCAGCTAAACCAGCCTTTGCAGTTTCTATCTCAGGATCCAAGATGATTCCAAGATGATTGACAGCAGGAATATCCACAGGGAAGTTCCATCCCCCCATTCCCACAGGTGCACACATATGCCATAACCCCCAAAGGACACCTACATTAAAACCCTACTAGAAGCCTAACACATGCACACAGAATGCAGATCAGATGCGGCAGGGGTGTGGTATTGTTACTTGCTGTCGGAGATTTCCATTGATGAAATCAGACTTCAAAAAGCACTGAGTTCCTCATTACTGGAACTATGCAAGAAGGGGAAGAAGTGCCCGTCTGTCCAGGAGGTAATAGGAGAGAGTCCTGAACTAAAATGGGGAGCAAAGCTAAAGGACTTTGAAAGTTCTTTCCAACTTGAAAATGTTATGATTCTAATTATTTATTCCCAGAAAATTTTTTAGGACACAGAGATATAAAAGTGAAACACAGGTGAGTCTTTTTTTGTGCCTTTGACTTTCATTGCTGTGCGTGGTATGTGTGTGTGTAGGGGGCTGTGTGTGCGTAGGTGTGTGTGTATTTGTGTAGGTGTGTAGGTGTGTAGCTGTGTATGTTCTGTTTGGCCGTCTCTGAAGTAAAATTATCTTAGTACGGTTATTATTTCCTTCTGACTTAATTGACCTTGGCAAAGATCTTATGTACAGATCATGCATGTTGTCATCCTCTGGAAGTCAATTTGTCTATGCTGGACCAAATCAAGGAGCTACAAGAAAACATAGAAGGCCTCTGGACAGACAAAAATGTCACAGAGTTCAATCCCTTAACTTAGAGTAGAGCTCCTCAGGCCTTCCTCACTCCAAGCCTACTGACTCTTACTTCATACACAATTCTTATAAGGCTAATGATTTCATTTGCCAGCCCAGGAATATTGGAAGCAGCTCAGAGGGAATACAAAAGAAGGTGGCATGAGGCACCTACCTGTTTTATAGTAATACAGTTTCATAGTGAAAACATTAGGGAGAAACAAAAGAATAAACATAAAATCAGACTGATGAGTTCCCAAAGCCTGGGAGTTTGGGGCCATTTGATGCAGAAGCAAAGAACCATATCTACCCGAACAGAACCAAGGGCATCACCAGATCACAACCCAGCATAGAAATGAATGACGGGTCGCCCTCCAGAGTTTAAATCCTGTTCGGGATCCTCTTTTGAAGAAAGCTGGGGAAGGCATCAACTATTTTTTCCATCCAAAATGGCTACTATGACAAGTTCATGGTGTAAGCTCAGCTTCCATTGTAGAACATCCTCCCAGAATTTGCAGGCTCAGGAGGCAGTACCTTCTGCAGTGCTTCCGTGGTGGCGATGAGGATCCCGCACAGCTGTGATGCTGGAGGTCAGGCTCAGCAACCATAGAGCACGCTCCCCAGGGACAGGTCTAGCTCATCCACCTCCTGCCTCCTCCTCACTGCCCTCAGATGCCAGCATTATGTTCCCTGCACTTCAAGCCCCATAAGCCTCTGTAGCTTGAAAGGGTGAGTGGCACTCAGGAAAGCAGCACACCAAGTGGGAGCACAGAAATTCCCTTTCTGACAGTTGGGCTGTATCCTCCTACTGAGGAGTAAGGACCTCTGCTAGAGAAAATTCCACAGGTGCCCTTGTTCACCTCATCTAGTAACCACTGGTTCTTGCCTTAACCCCCATGCTCTAGACCAGTGCATCATTCATTATAATTAATTAATGATTAATGGTAAGGTCAGAAGTGTTTAAGAAAGCTAGGATGGCTACCCTATGGAGAATGTATTGCCAGGGCCCCAGTTAAGGGTGCATGTGAGAAGTCCAGGTAGAGACCGGCCTGCCGAGGTGAGCCGTTCTCCCCAGTGGGCAGGCTGAGGCCCGGTTCTTGCTGGATATTGCTGTATTTGGGCAAAATGGTTCTGGGAGGAAAAGTGCTTTCCTCCTTGATGCTGGGGCAGCCCCTTTAGCATTTCCAGGGGAGACACACATTCCCCTGACCCCTGCTTCCAGGCCCTCTTGGTGGTCTCACTGAGTGCCCCTTGTCTGTCAGAATCCCATATCAGACATCTGAGCCTGGAGTGACAAGAGCCCAGGCACCCAAAGCCCCTTGCCTTTAACCCTTCACGGGGCTCTGGCCCTGGGCATTTCAATGACTCCTTTCTCTGGCGCTCAATGAAACATTCTTCCGAGGAGATTATTGAAAGCAGAGCTCTGGATACACAATGGGCGCTCTGTGCTCACAGCCACTGACCAATCTGTTTGCCCAGCCCGACTGCGGCCTCCCCTCTCCGCACACCATCCACCCTCCACCCACCCGACCCCGGCCCCACCTCAAGGCCAGCTCGCTAGAGGGAGGCCGTATGAAAGGACTTGTTCTCCGCCTTCTCAGAAGTTCCCGCTGTGGCCTCTGCCAGCCTTGGGCAGATTTAGCCTAACGTGTCCCAGGCTTGCCTCCAGCCCATCCATCCATCTATCTGAGGCTCTGCCCACTTTGATGTCCAGAGGCTTCTGTCCTCACTGGTCAGCTGAAGTTTCTCTCTTTCTCACACATACACACACATGCAGATATGCGCGCACACACACACACACACACACACACACACACATCAGATGGGACTTTCAAAGAAAGAGGTGAAATCTCAGAGAATCAGATGGAGAGTGGGGGCCACTGAGATCCAGATAAATGGAGGGGCTCCTAAAAGAGAGGATGGCAGGCTGCTCACCAACACACACACACACACACACACACACACACACATCAGATGGGACTTTCAAAGAAAGAGGTGAAATCTCAGAGAATCAGATGGAGAGTGGGGGCCACTGAGATCCAGATAAATGGAGGGGCTCCTAAAAGAGAGGATGGCAGGCTGCTCACCAGCGCTGCCACCACCCCACCCCACCCCGCCCACCCCAGGTCTCCAAGTTCCTTGCAGGTTCAGAGACGGCAAGAGTGTTCGGGTTAAATGTGAGACGTCAGAACCAGATTACCTGTGTTCCAGCCCAGCTCTGCCATTTGCTAGCTGTGTGACTTAGTTATCTGCGTTAACCTCTTGGTACCCCAGTTTTCTTACTTGTCAGATAGAAATAATAATAGTACCCACCTCATAAGGTTGTTGTCAGGATCACAGCAGACAAGGCAAGTGAAACTCTTAGCACAGTGCCTGGTGCATAATAAGCTCTCGAGAACAGATAGCTATTGTTATTATTGTTACTATACTTAGATTCTATTGTCATTATACTTAGATTCTATTGTCATTATATTTAGAGTCTATTCCTACAAGTGTACAGCCTCAGGGACAAAAATCCACATTCTCCTGATCAAGTCATTCCTTTCCTCCAAAATTGTCAATGGCTACCAACTGTCTGCAGTAAAAAATCCAGCCCCTTGGCCTGGCACTTAGGGGTAGAACTTTGATTTCCTCCTTCATAATAGTCACTGGATACATGGAAGGTAAATAAGTCCCATCACTATATTACAGTTGTCATGGTCATCGTCTATTGTACTACTTGGAGAAACTGGCTTTTAGCACAAATATATAAGGAGACCCTGCCTGGGGAAACAAAAAAAACCCTGAATCAATACCAAATTGAAATTCAGAAGTAATAATAATAATAGCTTGCATTTATTGAACATCTACTATGTGCCTGGTACCATGCATGACACTTTATATCCATTATCTCACAATTCTCATGTAGTCCTATGATGTAGGTAAAATTATTGCCATCATCTTACAGATGGAGGAACTGAGAAGCAAAGAAGGAGTAAGTAATTTGCAGGACTTCCCTGGCGGTCCAGTGGTCAAGACTGCACTTCCACTGCAGGAGGTGCAGGTTCTTTCCCTGGTCAGGGAACCAAGATCCCGCATGCCCTGTGGCATGGCCAAAAAAAAAAAAAAAAAAAAAAAGAGTAAGTAATTTGCCCAGGGTCACACAGCTGGGATGTGTCAGCACCAGGATTTGAGCCTAGGTCTAAAATCTAACACCTGCTGTATTAAATACCATACCATTCTCCCTCCCGTTAGAGACACCAGGCCCGCCAACAGTGTCTTCACTTCCATTTTTCCCTCTGCACTTGAGTGGTTAAATGTCAATTCTCCCAATGTACTTGGAATGTCCTGGCAGTCCCAGGGCCCCTGCAACATCTGAATGGGCCTGGAAATGTCACAGATACATACTCTGGGAGGCTCCTTCACATCAACATCCCAGGTGGAGCTGCCTCCTGAAGGGCTTCACCCCTCAGGCCCCGAGGGGTATGGGAGCCACCTTGGAAGCCTGCTCTCAGGCCTGTTCCCTGCCCTCAAACCCCTGTCCCTGAGGCCCCACTGCTGGCTCCAGTCACGATGTCCCAAAGCCCTTCATGGCAGAGTCTTCCCCTGGCTGTCTGTCTTCTCAGACCCACATGTCACCTGTCAGCTCTGCTTCCCTGTGAAACAAGAGTCAGCCTCTCAGGGCAGCAATCTTGCTGGGCTTTTTCTTCTCAGGGACAGCACAACGCAGCCCCCGCTGCCTCCTGGCCTTGGCTAGACAGCTCGAAGGCAGGGATGCTCACTAATGACAGGGATGAAGCTTGCCTCTGTTCCCATGGCAACTGTGGCCCTCCACTTAGTCGATCACTTTTTGAAGCTCCTGCTGGTGTGAAAGTTATTTTGCAAAGAAATGCTTAACTCTTATCCAGGAACTCTGTTCCGGGTCTTCAGATCCTTCCAGGTCCCTTATAAAGTTGACTTTCTCTTTCCTCCCTTTATTGAAGTCCTTTCATCTTTAAAGCTCAGCTCAAATCCTACCTCTTCTAAGAGACCTTTCCAGATTCCCTCACCCCTCCCCTCCCCACGTGGAGTCAATCTCTTGCTCCCCACGCTCCCCTGGGGCGTGTTTATGGCTTTATTAGATCACAGTCTGCCTGTTTCACAGTTATTTATGTGTCTCCTTCTGAGCCCCTGGTGAGTGATCAGCCCATAGTAGGTACTAAACAAATATTTGTCTGAATTTATTTGAATTTCCCTTTCAGGGTTTTAAAAAATTACTATTATTAACAGTACAGACCATTACTAATAATCCCTTATGCTTGTAAAATTATTTACAGTTTATATATAGCTTCATGCTTGAGGGCACTGCTTTAAACCCCAGCTCCACCTTTGCTAGCTGTGTGACAGTGTACAAGCCCTGGAAATGCTCTCAACTGGCTTCTCATCAGTAAAATAGATTGTTGTAAATATTAAAATAAGTGTGTAGGGACTTCCCTGGTGGCGCAGTGGGTAGGAATCCGCCTGCCAATGCAGGGGACACGGGTTCAATCCCTGGTCCAGGAAGATCCCACATGCTGTGGAATAACTAAGCCCGTGCGCCACAACTACTGAAGCCTGCACGCCACAACTACTGAGGCCCACATGCCTAGAGCCCATGCTCCACAACAAGAGAAGCCACCACAACGAGAAGCCCACGCACCGCAATGAAGAGTAGCCCCCGGTCCCCGCAACTAGAGAAAGCCCGTGCGCAGCAATGAAGACCCAACGCAGCCAAAAATAAATAAATAAAATAAATTTATAAAAAATAAAATAAAATAAAAGTGTAAAAGGTTTACTTAGCACAGGGCCAGATACCTAGTGGTGCTTCGATAAATGTTAGCTATTATCATTTTTGTGGGGTCTCATTTGGACCCCACAAAAGCTCTAGGATATGAAGAAGGGCAAGGCTTTTGTCAGTGTTATCCTCAGTGACACACGAAGAGACTGAGCTCAGAGAGGGGAAGAGTTGCCTAAATGTTCAGACATCAGTTGAGTGCTGTGGTGGGCACGTGCTGTCTGCCTTGGAGCCACTTGCCCTCTCCTGGAGACAGAACCTAGATTTTCCTTTGCAGAATTACTCCTCTCCACTGGTGTCAACTCCAGGGACAGACTTGGAGAATCAGAGCATCAGATGTCCCTCTGCCACAGTGATTAGTTCAGGAATGGACAAAGGGTCCAAGTCTGTCCAATGAGACTCGAATCTGAGATTTTTGTGTGAATTTCTGAGAACAAGATCTTCTCTTTTCTGCTGAAATATAAGCCTGGACCTGCCTGGGGCTAACCCTGACAGAGAGGAAAAGCAAAATGCAGAGGCAGAGGCAGATGGATCCATAATAACAGCATCTGAGCATGCGAATCCTGAAGCTAGAACCCCCCTGGCTGTGAGTGACGTGAAGCAGTACGGTCTTCCTCACGCCAGTTTGCATTGATGTCTGTCACTTGCACCTGAACAAGTACCAACTATTGCTCCTACACACAGAAGTCAAGGATCTCTTTATCCCATTCATTCACTCAACAAACACTTATTGCCATCCACTCAGCTGGCCTGAGGCTACAGTGGTGGAGAGGATAACACCAGGCTCTCTGGGAGTTAAAAGTCTATTGTCATCTCACTTCACATATGAAGAGACTGAGGCTTGGGGAGGGGGATGCCCCAAAGTATGTGCCCTTCAGATGATTTAGAGGACCAAGACCCTGAGTGAAGCTGGGCAGGAGCTGAGGCAGGCAGCTGGGACTCGTCAGTTACCAGCAGGACTGGTTTAGGGAGTCATGAGTTTCTGCTCATCCCAGGTCAAAGCAGGAAGGTTCTGGGCCCAGGCCAGAGGTTGGATGCCGAGGCTGAGGCTCTGGTCGCCTGGGTTCAGAGCTCCAGGCAGGTGACAGTTTCCTGGGAGGAGCATGGCTCTAAGATCTGACTTGGGGGATTTGACTCCCATGCTCTTGGCTTAATGGACAACTTCTCCTTTTGAGTTGGAACTCTGATTGTTAAAGGCTCTCCAGCATCAAGATTATCTTGGGAGGAAAACTCTGGGAGGAGGCTTCTTCTCCCAGGAGTTTTCACTACATTTTTCAAAGGGAAGGGCCCCTCTTTCTGGCCTAAGCTGTGGCTAGTTTTTCTACTTTACCCGATGACTCACGCCTGGGAAAGCCCAGTCTCTCCAGGGCTGGGTCCCCCAGGGAGGCTGTGATGTCTAGAAGTTGGATTTGCACTCAGCTTGCTTTATCTGTCTCTGCCTCATCCGTGTCTAGCACAGGGTCTGGCATATAGTAGATGAATAAGTTTTTCTCAAATGAATGTTTGTGGGATTTTTTAAGATGGAGAGTGGTGCCCATTCTGAGGCAGAGTGACCATAAAACTAGTACAGCATAAGCTTCCGGATCCCTTGCTGGCACAGGCCTTTCCCTAAGCCCCGGGAAGGACCCTAGCAATGTGTTCACATGGTCATATGCTTCTGTAACATTTGCACAAGTCATTTTAACTGCAATGGGTTGAGATCACTGACTCCACTCTGACCTCCTTCCTCACTGTCATATTTTCCTCCTGTCAGATGGCTTTAGAGTGGCTGTGGCATTTTGGGGTCTGGCTAAGGGGAAGGTGAATTGGGAAAACATTTAGTCTGCATTTGGTGGCTGTGTAGGTTCCGTGTATAGTTATGTCAGCTGTCTTTGTATGTAAATGCCTTCAGGACCCTCTTTCTGTCCACTGAGCCAATTCACCTGTCCAAAGGTGCAGGCTCAGAGCTCACACAGTGATGCGAACGTGTCCCCAGTAACTGGCAACAGAACTATGTGTCTGAATAAGTGAAGTTTGAAATCTAAGGAGCCAGAAACGAGGCTGTGGAAAATTCTTCCAGTTATCAGGCCTGTCCAATTGTAAGTAGAGGATTTGGTGCTCAGAGATACTTAGACAAAATGGAAGTTATTTCCTGTCAGCAATATTCTCTATAAGACAGTTCATACAATTAGAAATGCACCATAACCTTTTACTTCCTTTTGATGAGTATCATGTTGTCAGTGGGTTGAATTGTGTCCCTCCAAAAAGATATGTTGAAGCCCTAATCCCCAGTACCTCAGAATGTGACCTAATTTGGAAAACCGGTTATAGGGGTTCTCAAGTTAAAATTACGTCAATAGGATGGGACCTACACCAAAATGACCAGTGTCCTTATACAAAGGGGAAGTTGGATACAGAGACACAAACACAGGGAAGACCCCAGGTAAAGATGAAGGCAGAGATTGGGGTGCAGCATCTACAAGCCAAGGAACACAGAAGATGGTCAGCAGAGCACCAGAAGCCAGGAGAGAGGCCTGGGCAGATTCTCCTTCACAGCCCTCAAAAGGAGCAACCCTGCGGACACCTTGATTTCAGACTTCTAGCCTCCAGAAATGGGAGACAATAATACAATACATTTCTGGTGTTTAAGCCACCCAGTTTGTGTTACTTTGTTATGGCAGCCCTGGTGAACCCTGGTGAACTAATACACATGTGGAAGAGAATTTGCCAGAAGACCTGTGTCTGTACTCCACAAACCTGGAGCAGTACCACAAACAATGAGTACACCCCTGTGTGAAGTCCCATGTTTTATGCATTCCAACTATCAGAAACTAAAAAGAAAAATGCAATTAACCATGCAAGAGGGACTTCCCTGGTGGCTCAGTGGTTAAGAATACGCCTGCCAATGCAGGGGACACAGTTTCAAGCTCTGGTCCAGGAAGATCCCACATGCCGCGGAGCAACTAAGCCCAAGTGCCACAACTACTGAGCCTGCGCTCTAGAGCCCGCAAGCCACAACTACCGAAGCCCCCGCGCCTAGAGTCCGTGCTCCACAACAAGAGAAGCCACTGCAATGAGAAGCCCGCGCACCACAATGAAGAGTAGCCCCCGCTCACCGCAACTAGAGAAAGCCCGTGTGCAGCAACGAAGACCCAACACAGCCAAAAATTAATTAATTAATTAATTAATTAATTTTAAAAAACATGCAAGAGGAAAGAGTGGATTACCTTTCCACTTTCTCTATAGAAAACGATTACAAAGTCGTTTTCCTATCCTAACAAGAGTATACCTAAGGTGGCACCTGTGGCCTGCCTTCATTCCCTAAATAATACACTGCTCTGGCCATCCAGAACTTTCTCCCATTGTCCACAACTAGGACTTCCCTACCTCCACACCTGGGGCCCTCATCCTGGGGCCAGTGTGTGCTCCCCAGATCCTGTTTAGAAAAACGACCAGCTGGGCTCTGTTCCCATGGACCCAGATCACAGATTTGAGATTCTGAAGAATGAAGGGGTCAGAACGGCCTGGACTCTACCTCTGAAACCACCTTTCCTCATCATTTTCCATCCCTTTTCCCTACCCAGAAAACAAAATTGGAGTTATTTCCTCTTAGAACCTGAAGGAACATTGCCTTTATGTTTGGCCACAGACATGCTGTCTCCATTACCCTGTGAAAGGCCATCTAAACATTGGCAATTCTGCTGGGTTTTTCTTTCCACCTTTCCTCCTATGACCCCAACCCAGCACTCCCACCCCCCGCCCCTGGTCTGGCCTCCAGCCTCCCTTCCATTTTCCCAGCTCCACGGTGTCCTCAGAAGAACCCCTGCCCTCTTCTCCCCTCTAACCCACCTCCCGCCTGCCCTTACCACCAGCCTCCTTGGCTGACTCTCTCATTAGAGGACCAGCCAGCGTCACGTTTTCCTTAGGGTCTGTCTGGGCTCTTGGCTAAGGACCTGGGGAACAACAGAGGAGCTTTTGGTTGAGCGGTTCGGCTGCAGGGTCCAGGTGGCTCCCGATGTAGAGGACTGCGTCTGGAGCACCCTCAGACACAGCTTGAGCCATCAAGATTCTGAACTCAGCACTGAGAAGAGGGTATCAGTCAGGACGCTTGGGGGCACAGAAACCCAAGGTGCCCAGCTTAGGTAAGACTTGTGTAAGCACGAGGATGGAGGTGGGACGGAGGGGAGCTTTGGGGATGACTTGCATTCTTCCCATCTTTTGCCTTTTCCCTTCTGTGGGTGTCATTTTCGTTATTCCAGACAAGTAGCCCCAGACTCACCAGGAAGAGATTCAGAGCCAGTCTTTCCTGGTCCAAGTTAAGAAGTCCTAGAGACTTTGTAGATATATTGTGAATGGGAGTGTAAAATGGCACAGCCACTGTGGGAAACAAAAAGTTAAACATAGAATTACCACATAACCCAGCAATTCCACTCCTAGCTATGTATACCCAAAAAGACTGAAAACAGGGACTCAAACATATACTTGTACATGAATGTTCAAAGTAGCACTATTCACAATAGCCAAAAGGTGGAAACAGCCCAACTAGCCTCCAAGGGATGAATGGATAAACAAATTGTAGTAAATACATACAATGGAATAGTACTCATCCATAAAAAGGAAGGAAGTCCCAATACATGCTACAATGTGGGTGAACCTCAAAACTAATATGCTAAGTGAAAGAAGCCAGACACAAAATTTCACATATTATATGACTCCATCTATGTGAAATATCTAGAAGAAGTAAATCCATAGACAGAACGTAGATTGGTGGTTGCCAGGGGAGTTAGAAAGGGGAAATCAGGACCAATTGCTTAACTGGTATGGGGTTTCCTTTGGAAGTGACGAAAGCATTTTGGAACTAGATAGAGGTGGTGGTTGCACAATATTGAATTGAATTGTTCACTCACATAATCATAGGTTATGTGAATTTCACCACAATAAAATTTAAAAGTCCCATCGGACAGCTCTGATTGGCCTAGCTTGGGATCAGGTGCCCACCCTGGCCAATCAACAGGGACTAGCGGTGGATCTGCAAAGAGAAGGCAGCTCCCATTGGTCACATGGTTGCAGCTGGGAGAAGCTACATTTCCTGAAGAGGTGGGAGACAGGGTGCTCTTCTTAGAAAATGATACTTTTGTTTAATAAATAAAAGAACCTTTAAAGATCAGAGCTAAAAGAGAACTGGAAAGAAGCTCTAAAGCCTTTCTGTTTATAAAAGCAACATCCTTGTCGCATCAGTTTAGAAAACCTTGAAAAATATTAAGAAAAAATAAATATCACCATAATTGTCATGACTCAGAGATTATCATGGTTAACATTTTAGATAGATAGATAGATAGATAGATATAGATATCCTTCAAGACCTTTTATTAATACATTTCCAGTTATAGACACACATATATGGATAAAAATACCTTTAATGCATTTTATTCTGTCTCCTGCTTTTTTTCACCTAATCTATTTTGGACTTTTTCTAAATGTCATCAAATGTAGATTCATGCCATCATTTTCCATCATTTTAATATCTGTGAGCGATGACTTTTGAGTGGAAGTTTCTGAAAGGCTCCTTTGAGGAAGTGGCGTTTGAACAGGCCATTGACTGATCAGGAGGCAGAGACGGCAGCTGGGGCCTTCTCAGCAGCAGGAAGAGTGTGGACAAAAGCCAAGTCAGTGACCGTCCACTCCGCCCACTAGAATCCAGCCTTTGATTGATGAGGGAACCAGAGAGGGGAGGTAATTTTACCAAGGTCATGCAATGAGTTGGTGTTAAGGGGGAGACTTGAACCCAAGACTGCCAGCTCCCAGCTCAGGGCTTTGGCCTCCACCGAGTCCTGTCCAACCTCCTCACAATGGCACTCAAGGCCCTGCATCACCTGGCTCTCATCCACATTCATTATCTTCACCACAGATGACAGCCAGTCATGGATCATGCTTCGTCTCTGCTTCATGCACAGACAGGAAAGTGGAGGCCCACTGAGGGAAGGGCTGTCTGAGGTCACCGAGCTGGAGGATAACAGTGGCTCATGTGGAGAGAGCCCTTATGGCATGTCAGCTCGGGTCTGGGGCTTGGCATCCACCTGGAGATCCCCGCCTCCTCTCCCTCAGGCCGTGCCTGTACTGTCCCTGAGTCATGGTGACCAGCCCACCTACTGTGAGTCAGCAGCATTCTTCAGGGCTGAGAGCACACAGCACAGCCACAGGCCCTCCCCCGTACCTCGGTGAGCCTGGTGCATCCTCCAGCTAGGCTGGATGTTAGAGAGTCAGCTGGATGAGTGGCCTCAGGTCATGGCCTAATGGCCTGGGAGCTGACCTGCGGGGGTCTCAGGGGTTCGGATGACTCAGAGAAACCTCAGCCGCTTCTGTGCTGCCTGGAAGCTGGAAGCTGACCCTGTGTGCTCTCTGTGAAGGGGCCTGGGGTGGAAGGTCCTGGCAATGGTCTAGGCTGGGAGAGGAGGTGGGAAGCAGTGAGAAGGTTCTCTGACATGCCCTCCACCCCTCTTTGGTCAAGTCACTCCCCACCTCTGGGTGCGGAGGTGGTGCGCAGGGGGTGGCGGATGTTAAGAGCGCAGACTTTGCCATGAGACAAACATGGTTTGCAGCTGGAGTCGCAATTCTGCCTCTTATTCACATGTGACTTCGGGAAGTTACTTACCCTCTCTGGGCCTCTGAAAATGAGAAGACCAATACCCACCTCACAGAACTGCGGCAGGACTAAATGTACGTAATGCACTTAGCACGGGGCAGGGCAGAGAGAAAGCACTTAAGAATTGAGTGCTATTATTAAGATAATAGTAAATAGTATCCAGGCTCTTTTCTGGCATTCTTCTTTTATTCATTCACCCATTCACTCATTCATTCCCTTAACCAATATTTACTGAGTACTTACCAGGTGGGGGCAAAACCGAGAACAGAGTTTTCCAGAGACTAGAGGTCATCTAGTTGCTGACGTTCATGGCTGAGACCTTGGCTGAGCAGAGAAAACATGGATGTTGACAGGTGTGGTCTCCACGATCATGCAACTTACTTCCAAATGGGAAAAAGTGACATGGTAAATAGGCAAACTGATAATGAGCAAGAAAGTGACAGATATGGTTGAGGGTGATTTGGGGAGGCCACTTAGATGGAGTGGCTAGGAGCGGCCTCTCTAAGGGGGTGATGTTTATGCTGTAGATGAGAGGGTTGAACTGTGAGAGGCCAGCCTCATGAAGAGTCAGGAGGTGGGGTGCTTCTGCCAGGGCAAGGGCAAGGGCAAGGGCGAGCTCCAGCGCCCGGCAAAGTTCTGCTGGTGAAGGAAGGGTGAGGAGATTAATGGGGCTGCCAGAGCGGCAGGACCTTTCAAGCTGTGTTAAAACATGTTCATTTCTTTCTAAATGCAGTTCCATGCCTCTGTAGACGGGGGTTCCAGGGTAACACACCCAAACTCCTGAGTCAGAACTCAGCTGGGGAGAGCTTGACCATTTTCCCCAGGGTTCAGCCTGTGTCCTGTCTAGGACGCTGTGATCCTCAGCCCTCCCAGCACCAGCAGGGCCCTCCCCGGAGCAGGGAGACCACAGCAAAGCTGCCCAGCACTGGCTATTTCTGGCAGGGGAGGGGGTGCCTGGGCCCTGCAGCTGCATTCCTGGAGCAGATCTGCCCAAATGGCTGGACCTGAGGAATGCAGAACCACCCCTACCCCAGACACAAGGAGCCTTTTCTCACCCAGGCCCCTGGAATGAGGCTTTCCGAGGGCCGGAGGTCACTAGATTTCTGCTGTTTATGGCTAAGGCCTTTGCTGAGCAGAGAAAACACAGCTGTCAGCAAGAGGTCCAACACAACACCTGCAGGAAGGGACCCGGGCTGGAGAAGGGAGGGGGCTGCCAGGCTCGCTGGGGTCCTCCCCCTGCCTACAGAGTTCAGTCACACTGGCATCTACGATGACTGTCCTAGGCAGGGATGACAGCCTGCCATAGATCATCTCCTGAACCCTCTTCAGAGATAGGGAAGCGGAGGTCGCCCAGCTAGATCATAATAATTGCTGATGTTGAGAACTTATTGTGGGTCTTCATGGTGGTAAGAACTTAACCAACATTTCACAACAACCCTGTGATGTGATTACTCCTGTTACTGCCATTTTACAGATGGGGAAACTGAGGCTTAGAGAGATTCAGTTACATGCCCGATGTCAAGGAACTATTAAGTGGAGGAATCTGGATCTGAACCCAGGCCTTCTGACTCTAAAGCTCACTCTGGGTTTTTGTTTCCTGGTTGTGTTTTATTTACTTAAATTAATTTTTTTTTTCTCAAAGAAAACTTCTTATTGCTACTATTAATAAAAGTCCATTTTGGGCAAAGGTAAAAATAAATGCAATGAAAACCAAATAACGTGAGTAAATTCTAACTAAATACTGTTGCTGTCAAAGATCTGAACCTGAGAGGCGCTCTCAAATGATGAAAAAGAGAGATTAGCACGTGTTGGGTGGGTGTCTATGACACACTAGTGCTGAACAGAGGCTTTCTCCTTGAAAGAGTCTGAAAGCTAAAATGAGAGGGAAAAGGAAGTCAGTTTTTCACCGTGTGCTTCCCAGTCCTTTAATGCAGCTTGGCTTTGTGGTCTTCGTTAGTGCCGTTCACCAAACATTTCTGGGTTTTTGCCTCCCAGGCACATGGAAGGATGACACCTCCTGGTCCCTTTGTGGTTGGGTGGGGTCACATGACCAGTTCTGGTCCTGAATTGTACATTATTGTGGGCTGCAGCATTTAATTGCTGATCTGAGGTCCTCCAACACTCTCTTTTCCAAAAAGCGGATGCCTCATAGCCTAGGTCCCAGAGTAAGGACAGTGCCAAGGAAAGTAAGCCCCCGGCGGAGCCACAGTGAATATGTAACATGGGCAAGAAATAGGCCTTGATGTCACAAGCCATTAAGGCTTTTGGGTTGTTTATTTAACACAGCATAACCTAACTATTCTGACTGATAGAGCATGTCATCCAGAAACATACTGAAGATGCAGCCCTCTTTTCAGAGCCCACAGCCTTAATTCCGGTACGGTGCTGACACTGGCCAAGCCTAAGCCTTTGTCTTCCTTATAGAACGCTCTTACCTTTACCAGGTCTCCTTCCCTGGGTTCACTACCTTGGAAAACTAACCGTTCCCCCAAAGTGCCCTTGATTCTCCCCCTTCCAGAGCTTTGCTTTTGTGCATTTGTCTCTGGCAGGAATGATTCACACTGCCATCTCTGCTCCAACCAGTGTCATGGTAATGAGACAGACTGCCTGTGTCTGGATCCAGGCTCAGCTGATTGTTAGCTGTGTGATCCTAGACTCATCACTTCACCTCTCTGGGGATGTTTCCTCGTCTATGACATGAAGATGGCAATAGGACTCTGCTATTCGCACAGCTGTTGTGAGGATTCAGAGTGTTAATAAATGTAAAGCACATAGAACAATGCCTGGTGCATAAGAAGATATTTATAAGCATCAAAGTATCAGTATGTTCCCTGCTCATTGGAATCCTGCCTTCGCCTTGCTTCTGGCTTGTGCATGGAAGGCCTGGGACCCTCCCCCTTATTCCTGAGGGTCCCTTTGGTGGAAAGATTGGGTACCAAGTACGTTAGTTTGCCAGGGCTGCCATAACAAAGTAGCACAAGCTGGGGTGGCTTAAAACAACAGAAATTTATTCTCTCACAGTTCTGGAGACTAGATATCCCAAATCAAGGTTTCCATAGGGCCATGCTCCCTCTGAGACTCTGGGTAGAGTCCTTGCCTCTTCCTAGCTTCTGGTGGTGGCCGTCAAACCTTGGCCTTCCTTCACGTGCAGCAGCATCCCTGCAATCTCTGTCTCTGTTGTGTCATGAGATGTTCTCCTCGTGTGCTGTGTCTTCACGTGGTGCTCCCCGTGTGTGTGTGTCTCTTCTCTTTTTATAAAGGACACCCGTCCTATTGGATTAGCCCTCCCTCCCAAACCAATATGACCTCATTTTAACTTGATTTCATCTGCAAGACTATTTCCAAATCAGGTCACATTCACAGGTACTGGGGTTAGGACTTCAACATATCTTCTGGGGGGACACAATTCAACCCAAAACACCAGGAGTCAGGAGACATGGCCCCTCGACCTCTGACTTTCCCCATGGGGCCATAGAAACTGGGACGTAGGTGAGTGGGAGCTCTGGCTGGGACATCAGGACCCCTGGACTCTGCATTCTGGTCCCAGCATGGCCCTGGGCACTCCCCTTCCTGGTCTCATTTTTCTTCATGGTAAGACAAGGGAAAGCATTCTCCACCCCCAACCAGGTTCCTGTGAGACCCAAACAAGGTGGGGTATGGTGTGAAGGGGCTTTGCCAATTGAAACCCCATGCACAAATCAGAAGGCTTGCTCTCAGCCCTTGACTGCTCTCCCATCCTCACCCATGAGCTGGGCAGACTTACTGCAGCGACAGTTTTTCTACTGACTCTGCTAATTAGACATGCCCGAGGATGGGCCCTCAGCCCTCCAACACTCTCCATCTCTGAGCTTCTCTCATGAACTTACCCTTTCTCCTGGCTTCCTTAGTTCAGTTACTTGGCTCTCCAAGTCTCAGTTTCCTTTCCTGTAAAGTAGGAGGATTGGTTGCCACCCCATATGCTTATTGCAAGGATTATATTTAGAGGCAATGCAGTTAAGTCAGCACAGTGCCTGACACATGGTAAATTGAATAAATATTCATTAATATTGATTTGATCATCGCCACCGGGAAATAGCACATACAACATAGAGACAGCCAGTGCATTGGAGTAATTGCATCTCCCTTAGCCCTGGGCCTTCATTCATGCCTTCATCCAGCAGCGTTCGATGCAGCCCCCTACTCAGTGCCTTGCCAGGCTTCAAAGAGGATGGGTCCGGTTTGTTGGGAAATCGCACTGGCTAGGCTTGCTGCGAGGCTTGGGGGACGGCCCCGCTCTCTCTGGTCCTTAGTCTTCTCGTTGGCACAGTGAAGGCCTGAGGCTGTGCAGTCTCTGGGAGGGCCCTCCAGCTTTCCTGTTGTGTGATTCTAGCCTGAGGTGGTCCTTTAGGGCACTTCTGGCCCCAGATCAGGAGTGGCTGACCATCGATCGGCACAGTGGCAGGAGCTCAAATGCCAGGACTCCTGGTTCTGCTTCCTGCTCGGCCGCTGACACGCTTGGGCAATTCCTTCCCCTCTTTGGGGGTCTTTCCTCCTTCATCACAGAAGAGGCTAGCCTAGATGAAAGCCCTGCAAGTCTGTTTTTCTGCAGTTCAACAACCAACCCCCCTTTGGAACATGCCAAAGTTGCCCTCACCACCCGGCCTTAACACCTGCCGTGCCTGCCACCAGGGGCACCACCCCGCAGTGTAAATGTACCGCTTCACTTCATTCAGGTCTCCAGGATTCAGCAAAGCCTCGCCTTCCCACCCTACCTAAAACCACACGCGTATACACAGCCTTGACACTGTTTTTCCTGAAAACATTTATCCTTACCTGACATTATACTATGCACTTATTTGTAGTTTGTGGTTTCCCAGGCTCTGCCACTAGCATATCTGCCCTACAATGACAGGGACCCTCTGTCCGTTCAACACAACACCCCTGTGCCTAAAATAGCACTAGGCACATAGTAGGTGCTTAATATATTGTGTAAGAAAGAGAGGGAAGGAGAGAGGAAGGAAGGAAGGAAGGAAGGGAGGGAGGGAGGGAGGGATAGCCATGAATTTAGCCAAGATCACCTAAGAAGCCTTTTCTTCCTCACCATTGCTGTTGCTAAGCAATGTCTTTTTTAGCTCGTATTTATCTGTTCAACCAATATTTACTGCTGGCTCGCTCTGCCCCAGGCATGGAGCTGAGCCCAGGGGATATGGGGGTGAACTTGATGCTCCCGGCCGTCTACTCCCAGATCTTACATCTTCTGAGGAAAAGATAAACAATAAACCAGGCTTGCAGTCAGTGCAAGAACAGACAACAGAGCACCTGGTGACAATGGGACTGAGGACAGGCTGGGGGAGCAGGCAGGAGTTAGAGGAAAGCTTCTCAGAGAAAGTGAGGTGGGACCTGCGTGGTCACTCAGGGAATGGGGAGGGAGCCTGGGTTCCCGGTGTGAACCATGACCGTCCAGGGACAGTGCTCAGCCATCCCAGCCTGGGCCTCCTCTACCTGTACCCCTGAGAATCCTTTCTCCCTGGCTGCTTGGTTGGACCTTCCCGCCCCCAACCAAGTCAAGGCCCTCTCTCCACTCTCTGCACATGAGGTGGCCAGGTCCTTTCCCTCTGAGCTGTCCCCGTCTCATGGTGGACTGGCAGCTGCCTGATCCCCGCCCCCCCAAGGAGCACTCCCTCTCCTCCCACTTTTGACACACACCGGGGTCAGGCTCTGGACACGCTCCCTGACCTCTGCCCTGCCGCAGCTTCCAAACTGGGCTCCTTTCTCTCCAGCCTCACCTCTGGGGCATCCTCTCTGATTCCTTCTGCGATTTTCTCTCCTTACTCATCTTTTCCCTTCCCCTGAGGCTCGGGTGCAACCCCATGTTTCTTCCCAGAATCAGGACCTGGCCAGCTCCAGGTGATTTTTCTTTTTTCTTTTTTTTTTTTTTTTGCCCACACTGCGCAGCATGTGGGATCTTAGTTCCCCGATCAGGGATCGGACCCGTGCCCCGTGCAGTGGAGTGGAAACGTGGAGTCTTAACCAGTGGACCGCCAGGGAAGTCCAAGGTGATGTTGAAGGACCTGTAAGGAGGCCATTTTCACTGAGGAAGAAGAATAAGACAAAGATAGAGAAGGAAAAGAAGGAGACAGACAGGAAGAGGAAGGAGGAGGAGGAGGAAGGGGAGGAGGGGGAGAAGAGCTCCCCTGCACCACGCCCTTTACAAACATCATCTCACCGCATCCTCACAAGGACTCTCTTGTTAGTCCCATTTTACAGATGAAGGCCTGTAACACTGGCCTTGCCTTAGCAGGGGGTTGAGCAGGGACTCTAAGCCAGGGTGCCGGCACCAAAGCCCTCTGCGCCACCTCTCCCTCCGTGCCTTTCGGAAGAGTCCATCCCCTCTGCACCCCCGTGGCGGGGCTTTTGCCAGGGCTGCCAAGTGAGCCAATGGCCTGCTGCTTCTCCGGGGAATCCAGCCCCTTCCCCTGATGAGGGAGTGGGATAGGGTTGGGAGGTGATCAGAACCATAGGAATTTTCAAGTTTGGGCAAAACCTTGGGGAAGGGAATTAGACAGCCATCCTGCTCTCTGGACATTTTCATAAATAATAACCATCACAACAGCTACCATTTATCTAGTGCTTACTACATGCCAGCCACTGTTGTAAGCAATTACACATGCATCAGCTGGCTTGATCTTCACAAAAAACTATTACCCCCACTTTACAGAGGAGGACACTGAGGCAAGGAAAAGTTATATCCACACAGCTGCTAAGTGACTGGGCTGTGAATGAAGCTAGGAGGCTCCAGAGTCGAGCTCTTAAGCTCAACTGATAAAGCAGTTCTCAGGCACCAACATGGCCCTTGTTCATAAAATCGCCCAGGCTCAACCCCACCCCATGTTGGAACACACAAGGGCAAAGGGACCAGTCATCACAGCCCACATACACCCCCAGCCCTTGTCCTCAACCTTCTGAACGATTGTCCTGCAGACCTGAGGCCATTTTCTCGGTGATGGGTCTGGGTGCCTTTTAGAAGGAAAATACAATTTTCTTTTCTGCTCAGCAAGCCCATGTTTCTCTCCCCTACCTCCAGCCCCAGTGTTTATTTCTGCAAGGAAATGGCCTTTGAAGTCCTCACTTCTTGAAAGTTGAGAGGGAGAGGGAGGTACTACAAACATTTAAAAGCATGTCCACATTTTGGTTGGAACATGGCATTTTTTAAAGGATTAATAACAGTTTTTGGAATCCACAGACCCTGCTTCTCTTTTAAGGTGAAAAAAAAAATAACTCCTTGAATATCACGGCTGTGAGGGTCTGGGGGAAAACCCCGCTGGGGCAGAGAACAATGCCAAGGGTCTTTTTAGGCAGAACTAGGCAGAGTCCGATGAGGAACAGCTCCAAATCTGGTCCAAGGGGAAGATTTCATAGATCTACAGCAAAGTGAGAGTAAGAACAACGTAGTTTTTCCTAAAGCTTCGTTCACTCAGTTTAAAAAATTGTCTTTTGTTCAGAAGTTATGCCCTTCCTGCTTTGTTTGATATCAAAAAGTCCTTTCTTTAAGGAAATCATCGCTATATGAAACAATCGTCTTTTAAAAGTGTATTTAGCGAAACAAAATAGTTGGCAATCTGATCTCAGTCTCCCACTTTTCAATTAAAAAATTGTTTTGAAATGCGTCTGGTCTATGAAATCCCAGGTCTGAGTGTACAGTTGAGGAGGAAGGAAGATCAGGACAGAAGTTGTTATCACAATCCAAAGTAGAAACAGAGACCTCATAAGACATTGGCCAAAGTGCTGCGGCGTTTCAGGGGGGCTGTCTCCAGATGCACATCCTGCGGAAGGCGTCTTGGAAGAGGGGCCACTGGTCTAGGCCAGGGAGGGCAGGGACCACTGCACAACCAGGGCCAAGGGACTGCTCCAGGGAGAGGGGACAGAAGGAGAAAATCCACAGAGGAAGAAGCACAACGGCCCTGAGAGGACAACTGCCTGCCCACAGCCTCCCCCCAGTAGCTGATCCTGTGTATTCACAACAACCCTGAAAAAAACGTACTCCAATTATCTCCATCTGAACCCCCAGGGAAGGAAGGTACAGCAAGGTTAAGGTCACGTGCAAGGTGGCCCGAGAGTCTAGCTCTTTCCTGTCTCCGCTGCTGCTTTCTATTCCATGGTGGAGTTAAGTTCAATAGAGAAAGCAGAACCCAAATCTACAATATACCCAATTGTTCACCAACGGCTTTTTGGGGAGATGAGACCATAGGTGAATTTTTTCTACTTTTCTGTATAACTCATTTTTAATATAAGTGTGAATTTCTTTAAAATAAAAAAGAGGTGGGTGCTTTGCTTCATTGTTTTAGTGGTTTTACCAGTAGGACAAGAAGATTTATGGAGTTTTCTGGCCATTCTCTGAGCTTCCCTCCCAGGACCAGAACTCTTGCTTCCTTTGTCTGTCATTCCCTTTGGCTCTAGACCATTACCCACCCCCTTTCAGGGCCCCAACCTGACCCTGGCCTATGGCTAACTGTCAGGACCAGAGTGTGTTGTGATAAACCAAAGCATATGGACCAGTGGAGAGACCACGGGCCTGGGAGAGGAACTAGGTCTACCTCCTGCTCTGCCATGAATGTGCTGTGTGGCCTTGGACAAGCCCCTTTCCCTCTCTGGGCCAGATGTTACAGTAGGGCCCTTTCATACAGAGTGGCCCACAGCTGAACTATTGCAGTGGTCAAGGAGGCAACCCCACCCCCCAGATCCTTTCTTGAGGTTCCTCCTTTTCCACAAAGAGCAGAGAGTGACGGATGCAGGGCAACCTGGAGAAAGGCAGCGTGATACAGCAGGAAGAGCACTGGGCTTGTCTTCTGGAATTCTAAGCTGAAGATTCTCTAGGTGGGCATCATCTGGAGTATTCTACTCCAAACTCTCTGTGTCTTCCAACTGCCCTGAGAATAACCCCCAAATTCCTTGCCATGGTCCCACATGATCCATCTCACCAGCTGACTCTGCTCCCATCTCTGCCTCTTGTTCGTACCCCTCCTGTCGCACTAGCTCCCTGCCTTCCCTCCTCCAAGCTCATATGCCCTCAGAGCCTTCGCACTGGCTATTTCCTCTGCCTAGAACTCTCTTACACCTTCCCATGGCTGCCTCCTTCTTGAATCTGGAGCCCCAGCTGCAATGTCATTCCTCAGAGAGGTTTTGCCCACCACCAGCCCCGTCCCACGAGCCCATGTCTGCACCCCTTCCCCTTTCACCTCCGTGACGATCAGCATCACGCCGCCAGGGACCTTCTGTCCGCTTCCCTACTACGGCCTCAGTGCTTAGACAGTCAATAAATATTTGATGAACGGTTGGTTGAACGACTAGAATGGGCCTCAGTTCTCCTATCAACACAATGGGAAGGTAGGTATAACTCCAGAGCTCTGGTCACATACACCTTTTCAAATGTAATACGGTTTAGAGATCCTCTCCCCAAGAAAGCACGTTCACAATATTTTGCGTCGGCTTTGGGGAGAGGGGTCCTCAGCCCCTTTGAAACCTACCCCAGACACCCTGACCTTGCTGAGGTTTTCAGATCTGGGAACAGAAAACAGTGAAGATCAAATGGTGGCTCTTCCTTTGGTTGCAAAAGGTGGTCAGGATTTGTTTCTCGCCTTTTGCGGGATTTATATTTCCTCATTTGGAGGGAAAAGTGCCCCTCTCACTCTTGCCCCTACCTCCTGGCAGTCTGGGCTCATTATTCTTGCTCTTTGGTTGCCCTCCCTGGTTCCTTCTGGCCCCGTTCATCTCCTCTTCCTGCCGCTAGGATCTTAAGACAACTGACTCAGCACCAGCGCCCCCTTCCCAGAGGAATGGTCTCCCTTAACACCAGTATGGTCCCCGTCTATAAAACCTTTCAACTTCATAAACTCGTAACTGCAGAAATCTGTCCAAACATTCTGGGGCCGTTGTAACTATTGGTGTTGGCTTGCAGACCTGAGCCGAGCTGCCAGTGCTTTAATGAGGAAATACTTAACAGCCCCAGCCCAGGATAACGGCCAGGGAGGGCAAGGATCCTGCTGCTGGGTGCCAAGGAGCCGAGCTGGCCTCCACTGCACAGTGGACAAGACAGGCTATGGAACGATTTCTCAGCAAAGTGAAATTGACCTAATCCTGTTACCTTTTGCAGGTGTGGTTGGAAGAGGCTGAGCTGGGTCAGAGGTGGTGGGGCAGCTGTCAAGAGTGAGAGCTTAGTCAGAGCTGAACTTTTGTGTTGAGACCCATGTAGCCAGACAGATGAAAAAGGTGCCTTTTCTCTCCCGGGCTGGGGCATGCTGTCTTTTCCATGATTAATGTAGGGAGAATGGCTTAGACACTTCTGAGGGCCGACGCTGAGAAGTGGTTCCTTTTTTTCCTCCTCCTCAGGCGCCTGTCTGGAGGATGATGGGCCGGGAAGGGTCAGGCATGTTGGTGCGGGTTGCTGCTGGGCCACCTGGAACTTGCACAGGAATCCACTTCACTGAACACACAGGGCCGCTGGCACCTGGGAGGTGGGCTGCGGGCCACCTCAGGAAGAGAGGTTGCTGCAGCCCCAGCTAGGAGGCTACAGAGAAGCAACTGCCCGTGACATTTCCCCTTCCACGAGCCACATGAAACAGTTCTTGAGGGAGACGGAGAGAGAACATACTTCAGAAGTGGGTGTGATAATTTGGGCCTGGCAGATGAGGTGCCCCATGAGAAGGGGGCAACTCTGTGGCCTTGGAGCTCCTGGAAAATTAGTCTGAAGGAGTTCCCTGAGCTCTGGTCATCAGGAGAAAGGGCTCATTGGCTGTGTGGTTAGAGGGAATTGCTGCCCCCGTGACCCCTGCCAGAGACCCCCTCTCCCTACAGCGTGAAGAAGGGCTGGAACCTGCATGGGGCCACATTTTGTGCCTGGGGCTCAGTGGGCAATTCTAAAAACTGGGTACCCAGAGACACTAAGTCAGATCAGCATATCTGACCTCCCCACGTGATCCAGCCTGTCACCATAGCTTAGAGCCCCAATTTGCAGGGCAGTTGACCCCAGGCCAAGGAGAGCCCGTAAATTTCAGGCCCATGGAGAAAGGAAGGTCACTCTGGCAGAAGCTGGGGTTTAGAGGTCTTTCTCAGCAGAGTAATGGACCTCTTTTCCCTTCATCCCATCAACAGCTCTCAAGACCTTGCTTTGCCTAACGTCCTGGTTCCCACTGAGACTCTCCAAGACACCCCTGGGATGGAGCCCTGCTCTCTTTACAGGTAAGACCCTGGGAATCATTCTTGCAGCCCTGGGGGTCAGGAAAAGTGTTAGTTAGTTTCCCATTGGACAGAAGAAGAAACTGAGGCCCCAGGATAAACTGAGTTAGAATCATAAAATGGATTTTCCCTTGGAGGCCATCTGGCAACCTTCTGATCTGGCAAGTGGGAACTCTACAGCTAAGAGAAGGGAGAGGACTAAATGTGCCCCCATCGCCACCCCCATACCCCACTGCACTGCGTGATCCCCTATGTCCAGGACCCCTGAACCCGGCCTCCCTCTCCTCTGCTCCCACCTCTGGAGGGGGCCCAGCAGGCCACCCCCATGCAGATGTCCCCCCGCTCCCAGCAGAGGCTGGGGCTGGGCCAGAGGAGCCTCAAGAAACTCGTCATAGCTGAGGAAGACAAAAAAGCACCAGACGCAGGGGCAGGAGTCAAGAAAGCTGACTTCAGTCCCAGTTCCCTGCTAGAAAGCTCTGTGACTTTGGGGAACCCTTTTACATTCATCCCTCATGTTTGAAGAACACATTATGTTTTACAAGGCTCTTTCACATATGTTATTTCATTCTATCCTTAATCTCTTGGGGCCTCAGTTTCCCCACATCAAAATGAGGGAATTGAACCGACAGATGGCTTCAAGGCTTTCTCCTCCACATGCAAAGATTTTGTGAGAGACTGTTTTATAGTATCATATATATTATATTGTTCATTTTAGGATTTATGGTGCTAAGAGTCTGTGTCCTGGGATTCTAGAATCCTGGGCTTGTAAAATTCAATGGTCTTTGATTCTGAGAACATACGACTTTTTTTGTTCCACAGTTCCATGTGTCAGTATTTCCCAAATTTCAGTGGTACCCGTACCACCTTTACCATGTAGGTTATGTCTGCATACCACCTGTATTATTATTCATTTAGTGTTTTTCTTTAAATAGACTCTTTTTAACTTAAACAAATGTCTTTAAAATGGAAACTTTATATCACTACTGCAAATGGAAAACCAGTCTCGCCTGCCATAAATAGGAGCTAAAAGTAAAAATAAATACCATAAAAACAATGTTATTAAATTCTAACTAGATACTGTTGCCTGCCAAAGGCTCCGAGCCCAAGGCCTGCTTTAAAAAAAAATTTATTTAACTGTGTGTGTGTATATATACGTACACACACACACACACACACACACACACACACACACACACACACACACAGGGTAGCAAGGCTTAAAGAGGTATTAAAGACATGTTAGCATCAAATTAAAACAGTATAATGAGAAGGCCTGAAAATAAAACTGAACTTTTCATCTCGTTCTCATTAAGGGATTCGGTGTGCCACGCCACCTCTGGACATCATCTACGTTCACCACAGGAGCGTGTCCCTTCACTGTGCAAATCCCCTGGCTCTGCTACGTGGGTGAAGGCACCCAGAACTCTCACCTCCCAGGCCACAAACGTATTATCCAGAGATAATTGCCCTCAACTTTAGGCCTGGGGCTTCCTCTGCTCGTCCCCCCCTGGCTAAGAATGGGGAGACTGGAAACCCTCAAAGCCAACCACCTGGAGACAGTTAGAGACATCCGTGGCCCCAGAGCCCCTGGCAGGACTCAGCCGGGCAGAAGTGCTCTTGCTTCAGCGCAGGTGTGATGACAGCTGGGCCTTTAGCTGATGCCTTTGCCTGAGGGGTGGAGAGGGCGGGCACAGTCCCAGTGGGGCTGCACCCCCTGGTCAGGGAGGGTGAGGGTCTGCAGGAACTGCCTGGCCTGTTCAAGGCAGTGCTTACCCTCTCTGGGGCTGGCTGCAGAGCTAGGGGCATCAGGCCAGGCCCTGACCTCTGGGCAGGAGGATGCAAGTCCTAATCCCACCCACTGCTGGTCCACAGTGGGACCGTGGGCAAATTTCTTCTCCTCCATGGAGCCACTTCCTCCCTGTAAAATCGTGATGGATGCACCGGCTCTGACCATCGCGTCTGACTGCCTGCTGACTCCCAAGTCACATATCTGTATCTCAGATAAATGGCTCCTGCTATTATTGTTATAACAATAATAATTATTATTTAACCCTCACAATTCTTTGGGGAAGGGTGGGGTGGGCAGCAACTTTCTTGTTGATAGGGTCAATACATATAAATGTTCTGGTACAGGGACTTCCCTGGCGGTCCAGTGGTTAAGACTTTGCTTTCTGGGACTTCCCTGGTGGCACAGAGGTTAAGAATCCGCCTGCCAGTGCAGGGTTCAAGCCCTGGTCCAGGAAGATCCCACATGCCATGGAGCAACTAAGCCCACGCGCCACAACTACTGAAGCCCGTGAGCCTAGAGCCCATGCTCTGCAACAAAGAGAAGCCTCCGCAGTGAGAAGCTCGCGCACCGCAACTGGAGAAGAGTAGCCCTCGCTCGCCGCAACTGGAGAAAACCCGCGCTCAGCAATGAAGACCCGACGCAGCCATAAATAAATAAATTAATTAATTAATTTTTAAAAATACACTAGTGAAAGAAATTAAATTTTTTAAAAAAAAAAGACTTCGCTTTCCAATGCAGGGGGTGCAGGTTTGATCCCTGGTCAGGGGAGCTAAGTTCCCATATGTCTCGTGCCCAAAAATCCAAAACATAAAACAGAAACAATATAGTAACAAATTCAATAAAGATTTTTAAAATGGTCCGCAACCAAACAAAAATCTTTAAAAAAAATGTTCTAGTACAGGGAAGTACTTCATAAATTGGGTAACAATTCTGTTTCCCACCTGCCAGGCCCCCTGGTTCCCGAGGGCAGCATCAGTCTCTGAACTGGGCTCAGCTTCGGCAGCTGGGCACATAACTTCTCCGTGATGGGGACCTTGACCTCACATCCAAGGAAACCTCTCTTCATCTGACTCCAGAACAATATCTGAAAAGCCAGGGATGCCTTCCTCCCTGCTCCCTTCAGCCCGTGTACATTCCCACCTCTTGCCCTCTGCCCTTATTCCTGCCTTCACCCTCCTCTCTGCCCCTTTCTTAATCCAGCCCACAGGACCAAATTCCGAGACCCAGGTGACGGTCGTGGCTGGACCCATGATTCTCTGATTACTTTAAGTAAGTCCCGTGGCTGCTCTGGGCCTCAGTTTCCCCATATGAAACAAAGCATTGAACTGAATGTCCTCCAAGTTCCTTTCAGTCCTGGCATTGGGAGTGGCAGATGCAGCAGTGCCCACCATAAGAAGGAAGTGATCCTGGCTACTTGGACTCCCTTGGATCAATGAAGATCTATCAGACTTGCAGTCAGGAAAATGGAGACAATCGGCTCCATGACCTCTAAAGAAGGTTTGTAGCCATCACCTCTGCAAGCAACAGGAGGACGGGACCATGCCTGTATTTACTGACCCTCACATCCTCAGCCCAGCACAGTACTCAACACATAAAAGTTGCTCAGTAAATAATAATCAAATGAATGCATCCATGCTTGAAAAGTGGTATGATAAGATTATTATTAGAAACTGAAGTTGGAGTCAAATGAAATCAAGTTAGGGCTCCTTAACCTTAAGCTCCAAAGAGAGAAGCCCCCTCATCCCTTCAGTCTTTTCCTCCAGGCTCGAACTGCTGTATCGGCGCAGTCTAAGCGTGTGTGTGTGTGTGTGTGTGTGTGTGAGACAGAGAGAGACAGAGAGAGAGAGAGAGACTATTAACTTATTTTAGCTAAATAAACTTCAAATCTACAGGTATCCTTACCATGCCCAATAGTCAATCATTTATTTCACAAACACTTCTTGAGAATGTCTGTGTAGCTGAGGCTACACAGACCTCAGTGGGGGACAGGCATGGAATTCGGGAAGTCAGAACACTTGTTTCCTAGCCCCAGCTCTGACAGACATTCTGACCTTGGGCAAGTCACTTTTTTTCTTAGTAGCCTTAGTGCCCTCATCTGTGAAATGGGGGAATTGGACTGATAATATCTAAGAATCTTTCCTTTCTTATCGTCTATGACCAAAGTCTCAACCTGTGAGCTACAGATTCCTGGGCGGGGGTGGGGGGGATGTGATGCAGGGAGGAGGGCATAGGTTTTTTTAAGAGGTCTGGGAAGTCGTCAGTGCATCAAGAATTGTCTGCAAACTAAATACATGAAATTACAACGCCTTTCACGTGTGTTGATGTAAGGAGGATGATGCGCTTCGCAAAAGGGTCTCATACGTTAAAAAGCAGAACCTCTGACGGGAATGGCGCTGGCTCTAGTCCTCACTCGCATGGAACTTACAGTTTTACAAATAGGATAGAATCCAAGTCACCTGAATACAAGGAGAGAAACAGATGTGGGTCCTGAAAGTTCAGAGGCAAGAGAGACCAGTGATCTTCTGGAAGTCACAGACCCCACTGAGAATCTGAGAAAATTATTGACTCTCCCCTGTAAAAATGCATGCTGGCACCAAATTTCACATACAATTTCTTGGTGATCAAAGGCCTCCTGGTTCATTTCACAAACCTGAGGTTAAGAACTCGACTTAGATAAACCTATAAGCAGAAGTCAGGTGAGTCTGGAGAAAATCCCTACATTGAATTTTATTTACTTTATTTATTTTAAATTTTTTTATTTTTATTTTATTTTTATTTTTTATTATTATTATTTTTTATTATTATTATTTTTTTTGTGGTACGCGGGCCTCTCACTGCTGTGGCCTCTCCCGTTGCCGAGCACAGGCTCCGGACGCGCAGGCTCAGCGGCCATGGCTCACG
>NW_021145301.1:206042-211838 GCF_002837175.3 Physeter macrocephalus
GCCGCTCCGCGGCATGTGGGATCTTCCCGGACCGGGGCACAACCCCGTATCCCCTGCATCGGCAAGCGGACTCTCAACCGCTGCGCCACCAGGGAAGCCCTTTTTTAAATTTTTATTGGAGTATAGTTGATTTACAATGTTGTGTTACTTTTAGGTGTACAGCAAAGTGAATCAGTTATACATATACGTATATCCACTCTTTTTTAGATTCTTTTCCCATATAGGCCATTACAGAGTACTGAGTAGAGTTCCCTGTGCTATACAGTAGGTCCTTATTAGTTATCTATTTTATACATAGTAGTGTGTATATGTCAATCCCAATCTCCCAATTTATCCCTCCCCCACCCCCGTTACCCCCTGGTAACCATAAGTTTGTTTCCTACATTGAATTCTTGAACAAGAGCAGCACACAATTTATTGGAGAGACTAGAGACACACGGGGGTCAATGGCCTAGAGACCTGGGGGGGCCTCAGCCAGAGAGAGAAGGGAGACGGGGAAATTTGGGTGAAGTAAACCATGAGCCATCTTCTCTGTTCCTTTTGTTAGACAAAGCAATTCTTCAAGCTATTTTGAAAGACCAAACTCATAATCTTCAAAACATAAAAAAGCAGAGCCTCTTAAATCATTGGGGAATTGTTTGTAAATAAAATTGTTGGATTAAACTGTCTGTTCATAATCAACAGAGGCTGGGCTGAGAATCCACAACCTCTGTGACTGGATATAGAACAGCAGAGAATCAAGAAGGGCCCCTGTCCAGACAAGACCCCCTCCGATGGTCCTGTTCAGAGGCAAGACCACCATCTGGAAAACTCTTTCTCCATTTTCATGAACATGTACCTCCCGGTGCTAGAAACTTGATGGGTATACAAGATTTAAAAGGTGAAAATATGCTTTTGATCCTTCAGGGGTAATCATTTTAAAAGTCAAGGCCAAAGCTGCCAGCACTACAATTACACCCAGCAGTCTCGTGGCAAAGGACAAAGGACCCAATGGCCAAGTGTAGTTTGAATGAGGCTGTTTGACAGTCAAGGGCGCAGACCCCCTGAGGGTCTGTGGGGGTGGACTGGCTGGGGAGGAGGGAGGAAGTGTGTGCCACTGAAAACAGGCTTCTCACAGTTCAACGTGTATCTGAATCACCTGAGCATCTTGTTACAGTGCAGATTCTGATTCAATAGGTCTGGGGTGCAGTTGAGATTCTGCAGTTCCAACAAGCTCCCAGGTGATGCCAGTGATCTGGTTCTCAGGTCACACTTTGCTAGCGAGGTCTGAGATAACAAACAGCCATGACAGCAGAGCGTGGCTAAGCCCATGAACTTTGGAGTCAGGCAGCCGTGGATGCAAATCCTGACTTCCCCATCTCACTAACTAAATAACCTTAGTTACTCAGCTTATTTGAGATTCATCTCCTTATCTGTAAAATACAGATTGTAAGCAGGAGTGTTTGCTCATTCAACAAATACATATTTAGCATCAGTTCTCTGTCAGGCTTGTGCTGGGCCAACACAAGTGGTGAGACAACACAGGCCCAGTTCCTGCTCTCGTGGACCTGACGGCATTGGAGATGATGGATGTGAAGTATTCAGCACCGTGCCTGGTACATGGTAAGAGCTCAACAAATTACATCCACTTTTACAAGAGGAGGAGCCTCATCCATTTCACGTGCCCAGGGAAGAGAACCCTTCTGTTAAATGCTGACTGCGTGAAAGCATATGGGATTCATTCTGCAATCCAGGGGACACAGATGTGAAGAGTACATGGTCCGTCTCCTTGAGGACCTCCTGGTTTAGTGGGAAGGTGAGTATTTAGCCTGAGTGGCCCCCATCAGCTGCCCGGTTGTCCCCAACGGCACAAGTCAGTGGTGGGTTCACTCTGCTCAGGCACTTGGTCCTGAACCACCAGACTCCATTCACTCTTTCAAGCTGGCCCTGGTTCTCGCCTAATTGCTCCACCCCCAACTTCAGTTTTCTTACTCTGCCTCCCATTTATCTGCTCTTTCCTCATCCCTGTGACTTGAAAAATGCTATTTACCCCCCTCAGTAAGGATCCTGACCTCCGTCTTGCTCTGCCAGCCAGACAGCCTTAGACCTCCCACTTGGAGCTGGGCACCACTTCATGGGCCTCCCTATCAATCTAGACACCAGTGTTGTGGGGTTCTGGGGGGAAGAAGTACAAAGATTCAGAATGCTCTGGAAAGCTGCATACTCTCCTCAGCGGAAGGCCCAGTGGAGCCAGATAGGCCTAATCAAGAGGCTGGAGTTCAGGTTGTCGATGGAGGAATGACAGCCGCACCCAGGTGGGTTTGGCTTCCAGGGCACCTGGATCTGGGCCCCGACCCCGTGCTTCCTTCCTGGCACACGCTTCACAGCAGTGAGGTTGAGTCAAGGCCCGTGAGAAGGAACAGGGGGCAACTTCAAGAACAGCCAATGACAGAAGACCCAGAGGCAGCCCTAACCTTTAAAAGAACTGCGAATAAATGACAGAGACTTATTAAGAACCTATCACGTGCAGCCCTGGGCCCTGGAGGCACCGTGAGGAGTGCGGCTGAGTCCCTGCCCTCATGGAGCTTAGTCTAGCATAGAAAGCCACCGAGTTGGCAGGGCATTTCAGTACAATGCAGCGGGTGCTGTCTGGGGGACACACGGAACCAGTGAGTGATCGGCAGAGACCTCCCAGGAGGCAGAACTTTAATGGGGACCTCAAGGAGAAGGTAGGTGAGGCAGGGAAAGATGAAGGCAAAGAGCCTTCCACGATGGGTAAAGAGCACACGTGAAGACTGATCCAGAGGGCGGGTTCGTTTGGTCCGCGTGAGGAGAGTGAGAAAGGGGTGCGGTGAGGAATGGGGCCATGCACAGGCCATGAAGTTTTGACCAGTCTAAGGAGCCTGGTCACTCTCCTGAGGGCAACGGGGAGTCAGCGGATGGTTCTATAGTATGATTCAGCAGTACGGCTACCGGCCCCCTTTTACAGATGGGGAAACTGAGGCACTGAGGAGTGGTAGGTCACTGGCCTGAGGTCACACTACCAGAAAGGGAGGGGGCCAGGATGCGATCCCAGCAGTCCAAGGCCTGAGCCTACACTCTCAAGTACGTTGTTAAGTAGGTACGCAGATACAAATACACGTATGTTAAAATTAAATAAAATGTTTTTAAAAAACTGCACCCAGGGCGCAGGGCTCAGCTAAAGGCCATACAGGCAAACCCTATTTAAACCATTTAACAAGGAGCATCTTAATGATCTCATTAGCCCAGACAGGGCCCTTAGGAAACTTGAGGCGAGGCCCTGCTTTAAATGTGGCTTCTTTGAAGTGGCCACCACCTGAAGCAATCACCTGAGAGGGTGGGAACAAAGCCAGCCCGTGAGGCCTGTGTCCGCTCGGGCAGGCACCACGGGGCTGCTCACACGGCAGGACTTGGCCTCAGCAGGGCGCCCGTCGGGTTTCCATTAGCTCACTCCCAGCCACGAGGGGCGATCTGGCTGGCCACACACGAGGTCATGCGTCGTGATGGCGGCAGCCAGAAGGGGCCTGTGGCCTTCCCTAGGCCTCACCCTCTCAGGTCTCGACTTCCAGACTCCTCTGAGCCCTGGCCTGGCTCGTGACCAGGGATGCCCTATGCATGGGCTCTCTCTGACCTCAGGCTCAACCTCCACCTCCTGTGTCCTCCAGTTCCTTTCATCAGTTCTCTCTTTTCTAGACTCACACACACACCCCCTTCCCTTCCAGCCACCCAACTCTGGTCTCTCCATGACCCCCTTCAGGGTGGGTGCCTGATCTTCCATAAGAGCAGCTGTGGAGACCCCAACCAGACATTCCCCTCCATCCCTATGGACGTCTGCTTCTCAGGCCAGCTCTGGGTCCTCTGAGCTCCCTCTCCCTCTGGCTGGGTCCAGCATGAAGGGGGAGGGTTAGCACCTCAGCAGGGCCCTGCCACACCTGTTCTAAGCTGCCCCAGCCAAGTCTTAGGGTGAGACCTTCTGAGAAATGAGCACCTGGCCAATCGTTCTGCCACAGGGTGCAAAATCCAGACAGGCAGAAAGAAGAGATTCACCTTTGCAGAACTGGATGCCGAGGCCCTCCCAGCAGGCTGCGGCTGAGGCCCCTGCCTATTAATAGTCAAGCAGCTGTTTGCCTCCCTGAATGAGACTCTTTATTACAAGCTGCGTTGACAAAACAGATCCCGCTCCTTCCTGCCCAGAATATTTGAGGGTGGAGGGGCTGCGGGAAGATGTTCCTCCCTTCCAGGGAAGTTGAGAAGGTCAGCAGTGGAAGAGACCTTAACGGTGACCTCCCTCAACACTGGGGAGGCCAAAGCTAAGCTCATTACCACCAGCCCCTCAACCCCCAACCTCACTCCTCTACCCATGTTCCCAGCTCCAGCCAACAGACCACTGTTCCCCCAGTGCTTCCTCAAATTCCCTCCCCTCCCTTGTCCCAGTCCCACTCTAGAAGCCTCAAAGTCAAGGCCTTGGGTGATGACCCTGGATGCTGACGTCCAGGCTCTCATCTCCCTTGTCCCCACCACTTCAATCCCCTGTGTCTGTGGATTTGCATGCTCTGCCTTAGCTCCTGGCCTTTGCACATGCTATTTTCCCTGCCTGGGGCTCCCTTTTCCCACCCTCTTCCCATGTTTAATGCTCCCTTAAGTCTTGGCTTAAAAGAGTCCACTTCAGGAAGCCTTGTCTCCCCATACCCACCTCAGTGTGCTTTCATGTTCTGCTAAATCTTCCTCCTCATCTGAAGTTCTGGGAGAGTAGAGTGGGGTGGGATTTTGTGGGGTTTTTTATTTCATTGTATTTCTCCTCCAGCCACCAGAACACTACTATATGACACTGAGCTAAATCAGAGAAAGGGCCTGTGAATTCTTCCTCCCCTTCCTCAGACCGCTACGGTGTCATCCATCACCACGTCCTGTTAATTCAACCTGATTGAGAACAGGAGATCTGGAAATAGGCCTCCTGGGTTTGAATCATGGCTCTACCACTTACCAGTTGAGAGACCTTGAATAAGTCATTTAGCTGTGTAAAAGCTTAGTTTCCCCACCTGTAAAATGGAGCCAGCCATAGACCCTGACTCAGAAAGTTGTTGTAAGAGGTCAATGAGAAAATGCTTGTAAAGTGCCTAGCCCAGTCTGGAGCATTCAGCAAATGTTAGCTGCAAAAATAATTTAACTCAATGTTTCATTCGCCACAGAATCTTTCCTCCTCTTACTAACCACTGTCCATAATGGTTGGTGTTCCACAGCACGCACTTTGAGAAATGCCTGTCTAGCCTAACCTTCCTGCTACTGAACAGGTGAGGGATGTGAGGCCAGAAGGAACAGAGGAAAGAGCCATGAATGTAAGAGTTAGGCACTGTCACGTGGCTGCGTCTCTGGGACTTGGCCTGGACAGCTAAGTCCGTGGCCACCTGCTGGCAAGCCTGCCCGGCAGGCCTCCCAAGAAAGGACCAGGCCCCAGGAGGCCCACCGTCTTCACATTAGAGCAAGCTGGGCATGAATTTGGGTTCCCAAAGCCCCTCAGAGTGCCTAAGGCATGTTTGTGTTATGAGTTAAAGGGATTTGTTCCTTCTCTGCGGGATGAGGGGTAGAGAGTGCCTGGAGGTGGTGACAGGAAAAAAGAAGAAGACATTCATTCAAGCCTTGGAGCTGGTGCTCGCTGCTTCCGTGAGGTTGGCTGGCTGCTCCTGCTCCCCGGGCTTCACAGCCTTCTTAAACTGTCTTCAAAGAGGGAATACGTAGGGTCTTCCCTGGTGGCGCAGTGGTTGAGAGTCCGCCTGCCGATGCAGGTGACATGGGTTC
>NW_021145301.1:211848-230648 GCF_002837175.3 Physeter macrocephalus
CGTGAGCCATGGCCGCTGAGCCTGCGCGTCCGGAGCCTGTGCTCCGCAACGGGAGAGACCACAGCAGTGAGAGGCCCGCATACTGCAAAAAAAAAAAAAAAGAGGGAGTACGTATCCCTGCCTGCTGCAGGATTTTTCAGTGCCCAAAACATATTTACTTCCATGATCTCACTTGATCTCTTCGCTGCCCAACCTGTGAGCAGCATAAGACTCTCCCCAGGATGGCTGGTGGTAAAATTGAGGCTCAGAAAAGGCAAATGCCTTGCCTAAGTCCACAGAGTGGGGGTATGACCATGCTGAGGCTGGAACCCAGGTCTCCTGGTTTCCCACCAGGTGCTCTTACCACTCCACCTGACTGTTGATCAAGGCAGGTAGCAGAATGTTCTCTGTGGTGTCAGAGGCCCAGGTTCTTTAAGCAAATAACTCTAGGCCCATAAACATATGAAAAGATGTTTATCCTCGTTAGGATTCCGAGAAATACAAATTAAGATCTTTATGAGATATCCTTTTACATCCACTACATTGGGAAAAAAAAAATAAGGAAACTGACAATACCAAGTGTTGACGAGGATGGGGATCAACCAGATGCTTCCTGCTAGAGGAAATGTCTGTGGGGATAAGTGATTTGGAAAACAATCTGTTATTATATATATATACATTTTTAAAAATAAAGTTATTTACTTATTTATTTTTGTCTGCATTGGGTCTTCTTTGCTGCATGCAGGCTTTCTCTAGTTGCAGCAAGCGGGGGCTACTCTTTGTTGCAGTGCGTGGGCTTCTCATGGCAGTGGATTCTGTTGTTGCGGAGCACGGGCTCTAGGTGCACGGGCTTCAGTATTTGCAGCACATGGGCTCAGTAGTTGTGGCACACGGGCTCAGTAGTTGTGGCACATGGGCTTAGTTGCTCCACGGCATGTGGGATCTTCCCGGACCAGGGCTTGAACCCGTGTCCCCTGCATTGGCGGGTGGATTCTTAACCACTGTGCCACCAGGGAAGCCCAGTGCTTACCATTTTGACCACACTGGTTGTTAAAATTTTGAAATAATTCCATGTTGGTATTAGTATCCAAATAATACCAGTTAGTAAATAGCTACTACTCTGAGTCTCTCCCCAATCCCTTCACCATGTGACGCCCTATGCTCTGGCTGCCCCAGCTCCTCCCCTGGGGACACCCCCAACCTCTCCATGATCCAGCAACTATACGGTTAACACCTGGCCTCTCAGAACACCTCCAAGCCAGGTTCCAGCTGAATAGCATTCATCCCGATTGCTCAGTGTCCTTACTTTTCCGGTTGTTTATCATATACACCAGAGAGAAACTCTTTTCCACATTCACCAAGAGAAATGCACAGTTTATTCATAGCATCAATGTTCTTGGGAGAAATAACAACCACAATAACAAATCAACTATAAATAACTTGATGTGCACGGACAAGAGGTGCCCATCAGAGCTGCTTCCTCTTGCTGGGTCAGAGAAGCTGGTCAGGACTCAGGGTGGAGGGAGAAGCTGGGCCCATACTTAGTGGGGCCCAGTCCCAGTCAGATGGTTATGCTGGATAGCAGGTACTCAGCCATCACTCTGGGCCAGGTGTTCTGTGCCTTTGGGTTGTATCTTATTTACCAGTGGAGGAGGAAGTTACTAGTCTTCATCTCATTTTACAGGGAGGGAAACTGACATGTAGAGAAGAAGTAAAGGGGCTTGTCCAAGGTCACACATTGTGGAGCTGGGGTTTGCACTCTCATCTTTTTGATTCTGAAGCCCAAACTCTTCTTCAGTACTGTGTGCCCATCACCGCAGACTGGAGGTTCCTAGGATGTAGGACTTTGTCCACTTGAGATCCCCAGCCTCCAGCCCAGAGCCTGACATACGGAACATGCTCAGCACAGAGACTTGATCCAACAAATCAATCAGTTAATCAATCAATCAACCTGCTGTGTCTGACCTCAGCCTCTGGACCTGGGCTCACGCCCGCTTACCACCTGCCTGATCCGTGAAATCCAGGCCACAGGCCATTTCTGCCCTGATCTCCCTCACTTCCTGAACTCCTTGATTTTGAACGGGGATTTGTGCAAAAATCTTCTCTGAGAAGACCCTCCGAATCTTTAAACACAAAGAAAGTGACACAAGCCACTCACTCCTTCATTCTCTAAACGTTGATTGAGCACGTACTGTATACCAGGCTCTGAGCTGAGCTTGGGGGAAACAGCACTGACCAGACATGGTCCCTGATTTCTGAAGCTCAAAGTCTACCCTGGGTGACCCTGAACCTGAAACTGCATCCCCCAGAATAGCAGGTGCTGAAATGAAGCCCATGTGCCTGGCTCAGTATCCCTTCACCCCAGCAAACTGGTAAATCAAAGCGTCAGGCACTGCAGTGCTTGGTTGGGTGTTCTGTCTCCATCGACCTCCTGTCTGACCTTTTGCCTGAGAAAGGATTTGTTTTTGCGCCAGGAAGAGAGGTATAGCTGTGGGGAGTTCAATGTGCTCATTTATTTGTTTGGTTTCCTTAATTTAATCTCTTTAACAAAAATAAAGATAGTATGTTTGCCCAAATTGTGGCAGGCCCCGCCTGAGATGTTATTACTACACTTTCCAGAATTATAGAGTCACACCATTACTGCTAATGGCCCAGGTGCCCGAGGCAGTGGGAGAAACACCAGGTGGGATTAGGAACCTGAGTTCCCAGCCCAGCTCTGCCAATAATTGATGCTGGAAAAGTCATTTCACCTTCTCAGGCCTCATCCCCCTCCTTCGTAAAATGAGAGGGCTGAACACACTTATAAAGACTGAACTTTCACATTTACTGTCTCATTTTGCCTCCATAATATCCTGCGAGGAAGGCATTTTGATCCCTATTTTATTGATGGGGAAATTAAAGCAGAAGAGACAGAAGAGTCCAGGTGACCCAGCCAATCAGAGGCAGAGACAGGACCCACAAACAGCCTCCTGACCCTTGCCTGGCATCCTCCTGTCTTCACCAGGGTTTCTGGTACTAGAGTAACGTCCAGATGCCTTTAAAAAAATTCTCATCGATCCTAAGAATACGGCAAGGGATCTTGACTGTGGAGGTCCGCAGACACAAAATATAAGAAACTTCTCGGTTTGATCTACCTGAAAATCTTGGTTTATTCAGGGGGCTGTGGAATCATTGATTCTCCCCGTGCCCGTGTGATCATAAATACAAACACCAACACGGGTGTAGTCACATGGCCATGCAACATGAGGCACATGAGACAGACAACCAGATGATCCAAAAATATAATTTTTAATTGTTTTAGATTATCATTGAAATGAGCATAAAAAAATTAAAGTCTTAATGAACTTGGAGACTACCCCACGCCCCCAATCTGAGATTCTGTCAGGCTGCCTCCACGTGGCTGAAAAACCCCTCCCAGTTCTAACATTCTTTGAATCTCCCTGGTAACCATCTGCTGGTGGAAATGACAATTAAGCTGTTCAGCTGCCTGGTTCACTTAGTTCCCTCATTATGGCTCCATGCCAGGGTCAAGAAGGCCTGAATTTACCCACCTGCAGTGACATGCCGAAGGAGGAGGGAACCTCCCAAGGTCAGGGATGGGTCTCGAAATACAGAGTAAAAAAGGCCTAAACCTGGTTGAACATCACTCATTCATCCACCACCTCATTCACTAATCCATCATTCTTAGAACATTCACTCCTGCCTGTCCTCAATTTGGGAAAGAGAAGATACGGTAGGAAAACATAAATAAGGTTTACCACAGTGTGTATAATGTGCCACTATCAATGTCATGTAAATACATGTATATATATATACTCACCGGTAACATTGCTTCCTCCTGGGAATCTGGGGGAGGGGTTGGGAAGCTGGGAGACTTACTTTTCTCTGTATGTTTTTTGTACATTTACAATTTTGCGTCATGTATATGTATCAGCTACTCCAGAAATGTTTCAAAGTAAGCAATGTTCCTGACTGCCATCCCAGTGCTCTGGTCATTTGAGCAGGCTGACCCCTCTGTGGTGGTGCTGGTGTCAGTGGTAGTACTTTGGGGTCAGTAAGTGGGGTGAACAAAGAGACATGTCCTGGATAGTGGCATGGACTAATATACACTACTAAATGTAAAATAGATAGCTAGTGGGAAGCAGCCGCATAGCACAGGGAGATCAGCTTGATGCTTTGTGTCCACCTAGAGGGGTGGGATAGGGAGGGTGGGAGGGAGACGCAAGAGGGAGGAGATATGGGGATGTATGTATAGGTATAGCTGATTCACTTTGTTATACAGCAGAAACTAACACAACATTGTAAAGCAATTATACTCCAATAAAGATTAAAAAAAAAAAAAGATAAGCTAAATGACCTGAAAAAAAAAAAAGAGAGACATCCCCTGGCCTTGTTGACCATGGCTCTATGGCCTCGTCCAAGAGGCTGCTGACCTGAGAGGGCTCTGCCCACCCACCCCTAGCTTGATCCCATCCCAACAGGGTGCTGTGCCCAGGATGAATTACTTGGAGGAAACAGGGGTAACCGCCCTGCTGTGGCCTCAAGAGACCTGTTTTGGTGGCCATCATGTGGTCACATATGAGTGAAAGTGACCAGGCACGTGTGGCCCTTTCTTCCCCAGACAAATGTTTTCCTTGGAGCCGTCAGGTGCTCTCCCAAGCCTGCTGCCACAGGTGAATGGGCAGCTTTCCTCTCCTGAGAGGCCCGGAATGCCACTCCACTCACATCCCTGCCTCTGGAGCCAGCCAACATGCCTCGGGACCCAGGGCTGGTAGATCCGGGTTCCCCGTGTCCCAGTTCCTCCAGAGACCCAGTCCCACTCCGAGATGTAGTTAGATGGGGCAGCCTCACGGGATGGCCTTCTGGGTGCAGCTTCTCCAGAGACTTTTCTTAGTGAGTGAGTCCTGCCTGGGAGCCTCAGTACTTCCTGCCACTGCCCTCCTCTTCCCCGCCTCCCAGAGAACTCAAGACTGTCCTCATCCTTATTTTATTTTTTTATTTTTATTTTTTATGTTTTTGGCCACTCCGCGCAGCTTGCGGCATCTCAGTTCCCCAACCGGGGACTGAACCTGGGCCACGGCAGTGAAAGCGCTGAGACCTAACCATTAGGCAACCAGGGAATTCCCCCTCATCCCAATTTTACAAGTGAGGAAGCTGGAACCCAGAGGTAAGGTAACTTCCTCCCAAGTTCACCAAGCCTATAAACCTCTCAGACTGAATTCAGCCCAGGTTGGCCCAGCTGGAAAAGCCACTCACTTCTCTCTCCACCCCAGGCCCTCCCGAGAAGGGCGCTATGACCAAAAAATGGCCTCAGCTTCTGCAACCCGCAGAAGCCCAGACGGTAGAGGAAGAGATTGGTGCTGTTGGTAATATTAAAATGTAAAACCCTTGTGCATCAGGACTCCATAAATAAAGTGAAAAGACAAGCCACCAACTGGCAGAAGATAGTAGAAACAGACCCAGGATTAGAGCTGTCACAGATCAATAAGAACGACACAAACAACCCAAGGAAACACTGCTCGGGATACAGAGGCAATTCACAGGAGAGGAAATGCAAAAGACCAACAAAATGATGAAAACGTTTCTGCTTCACTGATCAAAGACATACAAATTAAAACTACGAAGGGGAGGCATTTAGCCCCTATCAGAGTGACATAAATTCTGAAGTCTGACAATTGCCTGCCTGAGCCTGGATGTGGAAGAGCAGAAATTAGCCAGGCCTTCAGATGCAAGGATGTCCACGGCTGTGTGGTTTGTACAGTGGAAAACTGGAAATAAATACCCATCAACAAGAGAATGGATTAATAAATTGTGGTACATACAATGAAAAGGATTCGAATAGTGATGAAGTATTCTGCAGAGCTCTGCACATTAACGTGGATAAATTTCAAACCAAAGGTTGAACGAAAACAAGTTGCAGAAGGCAATGTACAATATTATATCATTTACAAAAACTTCAAAAATCTGCAAAGCAACACTTTATGTGTTTTATGAATATATACATATGTAGCATAAATATGAAAACATGTACAGGAAGGATTCACACCAACCTCAGGGAATGGGGTGGTGACTCTCTGGGCAGGAGGGAGGAGAATAGGCTGAGAAGCTCCTAGTTATTTGTGATGTCATGTTTCACAATCTAGGTCCTGGGAACATAGGAGATGTACGTATTTGTCTCTATATTTTTCATGTTAAATGTTTTATAATAAAGAAAATCAGGGAGCTGGACAGTTGCTCCAGGGTCAATTGTCTCTCAGGTCACTGATCATGGTTAGAGAATTCCATCTGAAATGTACTCCTAGTCGTTGCTTCTAATTCTGTTCCTTCAGGATCCTATGTGAAAACCCAACTATTGGTGGCATACATACGAATTGGCTCCTGCCCTCAGCAGGCTACTTGTACAGGCTGGCAACTGCAGAGAGGAACCCGCATCTCCCAGCCGTCCCCTCAATTGCCACCCTCCTCCACCCCTGACCACCTCTTCCGGCCCTCTCAGCAGATGGCTGCTCACACAGCATGTTCTTTTCTGTGGAAAGTCCTTGAGAAGTTCAGAGGCAAAGCAGGCTCAGATGAATTGCACATTTGTCAGTGGAGTTCTCTTTGCTAACAGTGGACCAGGCTCAGCAAGGGATGCTTAGTGGGAAGAACTGAGCTGGGAGTCAGGACATCTGCTGTTGATTTACTGGGTAAGTGACACAACTTCTCTGAGCCTCAGTATCTCCCCAGGTACACTGAGGGAGATGTAAACCTAGAAGCATCAGCCTTTACTGGAGAGCTTTGAAAAATGCAGATGCAGGGGCCCCATAATCAGAATTGCCTGAGGAGGGGCCCTGGAATTGTCTTTCTAGTGAATCGCCAGGTGATTCCAATGCCTGGGCAACTCTGGGAATCCTTAGACGGTCATTCCAGGTTGGACATTCACGTCTGTGAGAAAACTCTATCCACATCATCTTATTTTCTCTCCCCACCCCCAGTGCCTTCCTGCATCCTCGTTAATCATCACCCTGAATAGTTTATGCCAAACAGGGTGCTGGGTGAGAATGAGGGAGCAGATGAGCTTCCAGAATGCAGCCCCTCTCAGCCTCCCACTCCTTAGTAACTGCAGGAAAGCTGAGAAAGAAGGCGGGGAGAGGGGCAAGCACTGGTACCCTCCACGGGGAGAGGAGGGGCTGGTGGTGGGGACACGGCCCATCTGCATAATTCCTGCCCCTCCGCCCCAAGAACCAGCACCCCAGCCCCTAGAGAGAGCTCCTCCTCTCCTCCCTCCCTCCACACTGGGCAAGGGCAGGAGTCACCGCAAATCACAGAATTCTAGAACTAGAATGTCAGAGGCAGACCAATGTTTTACCAATTGCAGCCATTCACCGCTGTCTTACCACCTGTACTATTATTTAATTGATACTTTCTTTTACATTGACTCACTGTTTTTTCTTTTACTTGAATGCCTACTTTAGCCCCACTCTAAGCAATGATAACTGTGAAATAACAGGTTTGATGTGCTGGTTATTTTTTGTCTAATACACTTTAAAATAAATACATAAGATTTCCATTTTGAAGTGTCCATCTATGTATCTCCTGAAGTCATTTTGTGAGTCACCGCACTTTTCAGAAGCATTAAACTTGTCCATCCCTCTTGTTTACAGAGATGCAAACTGAGGTGCAGGCAGAGGTGGCATTTGCCACAGGTCACAGCCCTGGGTGGAACCTCATTTTTCCACAGGCATCCACACTGGAGAGACTAAGGAGTACACACCACATGGCCCCCCGTGAGCCCCAGGCACCCTGGCGACCTTGACCTTTAGGGACACCTTCTTTGGTTGTGCACTGCCCCCTCCTGGTCCGTTCTTCTGCAATGTGGCTCCTCCTGGAAGGAGCAGCTGGAAGAGGGGGGCCTTGCTTCAGACCACGATGCTGAGATGAGAAGCTGGGGTGGTCAGGGAAGGCATCATTGTGGCGGTGGCATTTGTACTTGGTTTTGAAGGATGAGCAGACCAGGAAGGGCCTGAATGCCTATTAGGAAACTGTGATTTGATCCCATAGTCAGTGGTTCATCTGAGGAAGGTTTGGTAAGCAGCAGAGTGGTGCAATGCCAAATGCAGTGTGAAGAACACACAGGGGAAGGGAGAGTGATGGGGAGAAGAGAATGAGGGCAGAGGTTGCCTGGAGGGAAGAGCAATGTGGCAACGGTCTAGGTGAAGAGGGACAGGGCCTACCTCTGCCTCTACCCCACTGGGGACTTCTCCAAGTCAGTTCCTACCTTTGGGCCCATTTCCTAATGGGCAAGAGGAGAGAGCTGGGCTCCATGCCCTCCAAGGACCCTTTCGGCTCTGAGAAATAACCACATAAAGAGGAAATTATGCAATAGGCAGGTCATGGAAGCAACCTAAATGCCCATCGACACATGAATGGATAAAGAAGATGTGGTACATGTATACAATGGAATATTACTCAGCCATAAAAAGAAACGAAATTGAGTTATTTGTAGTGAGGTGGATGGATCTAGAGACTGTCATACAGAGTGAAGTAAGTCAGAAAGAGAAAAACAAATATCGCATATTAATGCATATATGTGGAATCTAGAAAAATGGTACAGATGAACCGGTTTGCAGGGCAGAAATTGAGACACAAATGTAGAGAACAAATGTATGGACACCAAGGGGGGAAAGTGGCCGGGGGGTGGGGGTGGGGGTGGGATGAATTGGGAGATTGGGATTGACATGTATACACTAATGTGTATAAAATGGATGACTAATAAGAACCTGCTGTATAAAACAAAAAATTCAAAAATTAAAAATAAATAAAAATTAAAAATAAATAAATAAAGTGTATTTGAGTCAAAAAAAAAAAAGAAGAAGAAATTATGCCGATGAGACTGGATTGTTACAACCCTTTTGGCAGTTAATCTGGTTTTAGCTATTAAAATAAACCTATTCATCTCCTCTGGCCCCCTTTTGATTCCATCCTACGAAAATTAAAGCTCTGGTCTGTACGAATGTATTTACTAGGCTGTTCTGAGCAGCACTGTTGTATTAGCCAAACAACTAGAAGGGACTAACCTATGTCACACTATCTCCCGCCTCTGTCGGTCAGTGGTGCCATGGGGAAATGGTTAAGAGCACTCAGCAGCTGGAGCCTGTCCGAATGCTGCCATTCACTGGCTGCACGGCTGAGGCCTTGACCTCTCTGAGCCTCAGTTTCCTCATCTATAAACAGGGCTGATAACCAGTTATACGCTGCCTAGGGTGCACAGCAGAGGCTCATGGTACCCACTCTACAAATGTGAGCTGTTACTATTACTCAAAAGGCCGTGGCATATCCAAACATCCGGAGAAAAAGAAGAAGAAATTATGCCGATGAGACTGGATTGTTACAACCCTTTTGGCAGTTAATCTGGTTTTAGCTATTAAAATAAACCTATTCATCTCCTCTGGCCCCCTTTTGATTCCATCCTACGAAAATTAAAGCTCTGGTCTGTACGAATGTATTTACTAGGCTGTTCTGAGCAGCACTGTTGTATTAGCCAAACAACTAGAAGGGACTAACCTATGTCACACTATCTCCCGCCTCTGTCGGTCAGTGGTGCCATGGGGAAATGGTTAAGAGCACTCAGCAGCTGGAGCCTGTCCGAATGCTGCCATTCACTGGCTGCACGGCTGAGGCCTTGACCTCTCTGAGCCTCAGTTTCCTCATCTATAAACAGGGCTGATAACCAGTTATATGCTGCCTAGGGTGCACAGCAGAGGCTCATGGTACCCACTCTACAAATGTGAGCTGTTACTATTACTCAAAAGGCCGTGGCATATCCAAACATCCGGAGAAATGGCTCTAATATGTTATTAACTGAAAAAAAGCGAGTTGCGGATTTGTGTGTTTAGTATGATCCCCTTTCGTAAAATAGAAAGAAGAGAGAACGGAAAAGGGGGTTGAAACCTGGTGAAGGGTGTCTGTGTCTGCGAGGAAGAAGGACGTGAAGGCATCTGACACTAGGCCCCTGAGACGGGTTGGGGAAGGGAGGGGCTGAGGGTCAGGAATGTTACCGAAAGCTCGGCCTCTCTGTACACAGGTGCCAAATCAAGGCTCGGAGACAGAGTTTTGGGTGAAGTAGAAAAGGATAGCTTTATTACTTTGCCGGGCAAAGGGGGGCACCTGCTTCGAAAAACTATGTGTCCCAACCGGGGAGGATCTGATGAGGGGTCTATAACAATGGTTCAATGGTGGGGTCTCTGACAAGATTAGGGGTGAGAAGGGCTTGCGCTCTCTTCATCTCGTCTCAGGTGGTGGGTCTCCTAATCTTGATGACCTTCTCTCGTCCCTTTCATCTTTTTTTTTTTTTTAATTTATTTATTTGGCTGCAGCAGGGTCTACTTCCTGGACCAGTGATTGAACCCAGGCCCCCTGCATTGGGAGTAGGAGTCTTTTTCTTTTTTTAAAGATTTATTTTATTATTTATTTGTTCATTTAATTTACTTTTGGCTGCGTCTGGTCTTAGCTGTGGCACGCAGGCCCTTCGTTGCAGCAAGTGGGCTTCTCTCTAGTTGTGGAGTGCGGGTTTTCTCTTCTCTAGTCGTGGCACGCAGCCTCCAGGGCACGTGGGCTCTGTAGTTTGCAGCACTCGGGCTCTCTAGTTGAGGTGGGCGAGCTCAGTAATTGTGGCATGAGTGGGCTTAGTTGCCCCGCGGCATATGGGATCTTAGTTCCCTGACCAGGGATCCAACCTGCATCCCCTGCATCGTAAGACAGATTCTTTACCCCTGGACCACCAGGGAAGTCCCAGAATGGGAGTCTTAACCACTGGACCACCAGGGTAGTCCCTTTGGTTCCTTTAATCTTTCCTCAGGTGGTTTCTTGGCTGCGGAAGAAGGATTAGCAACTTGATTAGCAACTGTTCAAATCTGCCCTCTGGAACTCAGGGAAGGTCATGGAGGCTGGAGTCTTGACAAGAAACTGGGGACAAAAGGGCCTCCGTGCCCTGGGGCCCCAAAGGGCCTCACTCGGTTTCAGGAGTCGGCTGGGAATGGATGAGAGAAGGGAAAATTAACTCAGTCTTTATATATCTATAAATTGTTTTATTTGTTACTGCAGTAATAACTTTTCAATCTTTTATAACCTTTAAAATCTCCAGTGCTGGGACTTCCCTGGTGGCGTAGTAGTTAAGAATCCGTCTGCCAATGCAGGGGACACGGGTTTGAGCCCTGGTCCGGGAAGATCCCACATGTCGCGGAGCAACTAAGCCCGTGCGCCACAACTACTGAACCTGCGCTCTAGAGCCCACGAGCCACAGCTACGGAGCCCACATGCCACAACTACTGAAGCCTGCGCGCCTAGAGCCCATGCTCCACAACAAGAGAAGCCACCGCAATGAGAAGCCCGCGCACCACAATGAAGAGTAGCGCCTGCTCACCGCAACTAGAGAAAGCCAGCACACAGCAATGAAGACCCAGCACAGCCAAAAATTAATTAATTAATTTTAAAAAAAAATCTCCAGTGCGATTGAAGAAAAAAAAGAAACAGAGGAATTGTCATACCAGGAGAGAGAAGGAAGCTGTGGGAAACACAGCTGGCCCAAGTGACTTGGCCAGGGAGAATCCATTTTCACAGTGGATGAAGGGGCCGACTTTGGGTGCTGGGGGCAAAGGCAGTCTTCCCACATGGGCTTCCTCTCTTGAGAGTGTTTGTGCTGGAAGGGCTTTTGTCCAGCTTCTCCAACGAAAAGAAAATTTGAAGAACAGAGAGGGCAAGAGACTAACCCAAGGTCACACAATAGAGCCAGGCCAAAAAAGCAGCTTCCTGGCTCCTGGCCCAGTAACCTCTCCCCTGTATCAAGCTACCTCCCACCTCTGTGCAGGAGCCACGCCTGCTGGGAAGAGAAGGGGATAGAGCCCTACGTGCTTAGCTTCCTTTCCTTCTACTGACAGTCCTTCCTTCACTCATTTCCTGAGTGCCCTGCTCGAGAATTCAAGATGACTAAGGCATACTGCTTACCGGAGAGGCACTCACAGTTGAGTGGCCTGGAAGCTTCTGGCTTCTAACACTAACAAAGACATCTTTTTCTAAGTGGTAGAAAAATGCTCTGAGGCCAGTTTTGTGTGTGTTTTGTTTTGTTTTGTGTTTGCTGTTTTGTTTTTTTTTATGCACTCTTTTGTTAGTTGCTGTCTTAATTGTTGCCATGTTATATTTAATCAGTTTAATGTTTTGATTTTGTGCTTGGGCCCCAAGGCAATGCAGTAAAGGGGATGATTTGGAAAATCAAGGAAACAGAGAAATTGTCCACAGAAGAGGCAGCCTCCCGGGAGCCAAGGATAAACCATAAACGCCTCGAATGAATTTCATTAGGAACAGAACAAAAGCAAACAACCTATTGCCAGACCAAAGGTATTAGATCATCCTGGTTTGGTTTGGTTTTTGTTTTTTAATTTGATACCAATTCTCCATTTCTTCCAAGGTCAGCCAAGGACGGAAGACCCAGTTCCTTCTCCACTGTCTTCTAGAAGACTTCCACATTTCTGCTTCCAGGCCTGTACTCATGGTGTGTGCCCTGCCTGCTCTGCCCTCCTCTCCTCTTCAGGAGATGGGCTGTTACCACCCTTGCACTGGACAGTATTTATGGACCGGGGCTGGGAATAATGCAGGCAACAAGAGGACCACCAGTCTGCCTTCAGGGAATTTATATTCTACTAAGGCAGGCATTCTCAACTGGGGCCATAATGCCCCAAGGGGATGAAAATTGGTTCTTGGAGGGGTAAAAAAACTTTTATCTTCCTAATGATTTGCATGCTTATCAGCCTGTTCACTGTTTCAGTGAGTAGCCCTACCAGCCACCCAGTCAGTAACCAGGGCATGGTCATCAATTCGAGTTGCCAACCCTGCGCTCAGGCTCCTGGTTACTGACCTTGTGGCTGCCCAGTCCATGAAGGCTTCCACTCTCTCCCTGAAAATGGACCCCATCTGTCTTCACTTCCCACCCCGCCCAGCCTAGTTCCCAGGGCCGAAAGATTGGGCATCTCTTTTGCCAACACTTTACAACCCTCTGCCCTTTTCCCCACCCATCTGGCAAAGCCCTGGGCCTGGATTAAACCCCACCAAGTACTTTCCCCTGTTTGCACGTGGGTAGGTTACACATGGTGGGGGAAATCACCCAACCAACAGGACAGGACACACTGGGTTGTCAACACTGTTGGACATTTGGGGATTTTGTGGGCAAGTTTGCTCCTCAACTGTCTGAATGCACACTCTCCTCCTTCCTTCAAACTCCTCACCACCTCTTCCTCGCTCTCAGCAGAAGACCTTGCCTCCCACTTTGCAGAAAAAATAGAAGCTCAAGATGAAATCTCCCTTAACATCCCACTACAAACCTACATCTACATCTGCACCCATCCTCTCTTTGTTCCTTCTTTTGGTTCTAGAGAAGTCATCCCTCCTCCTTTCCAAGACCAGCCTCCACCTACATGCCTGATCCCATCCCCTCACACATGCTCGTGATTATCTCTCCTCTTTCCCACACCCTTAATTAATCTCTCCCCTTGATCTGCCATCAACCTGTAAACAAACTCAGGTCTCTTCCACCTTCTAACACACCTCCCCCCCACACACATATGCTTTGACCCCATCACAGCATCTCTCTCCTCCCCTTCACACAAATACTTCTCAAAAGACCCACTGCCTCCTTCACCCCTCCTTCACTCATCAGACCCGCTGCCATCTGACCCTCTCATCACTCTGCAGAAACAGTGCTCCCTAAAGCCACCAGCATCTGCCCGTGTCTGTCATTAACCAAAGCCGCTGCTTCCATCCGCCTCCTTCTGACCTCTCAGAGCATTCCCCATTGACTCCTCCCACTTTCCTGAAACTCTCAGCTTCCTTCCCTTGGCTGCCTTCCCTACGCTCGCTCTCCAGGGTTTTCTCCCACCTCTCAGGCCCTCCTTCTCAGCCTCTGCAGGTATATCCTCGTTTGCACAGCCCTTACCTGTGGTGTGTCTCACAGCTCTATCCTGGGGCGCCTTCTCTTTGGACAATCCAGCCATCATCCACAGCCTCGTGATCATTCGTCTCCTGACAACTTCCCATCCTCATGTGCCTCCAAACCCAGGCCTCCAAGTGCCTACTCAACATCTACACTCAGTGTCCCAAAGGCCTTTCAAGCTCAACACATCTAAAGTGGAAGTTGTACTTTTCACGTCCCCCTCCACACCCTCCGATCCTCGCTCACCCAACACCGCCTCCCAGTGGTCTCCAGTTTTCCCCATCTCAGTGAAAACTACTGCCTGCCTGTTTGCAGGGAAACCTCAGGGTCCATCCTGACACTATCTCTCCCTTACCTTCCATTCCCACACATCTCTGTGATGATTTTACTTCCTGATAACTAGAACCTTCCACTGCTCTCCAACTGCACTGCCACCAGCACCACCTCTGTGATATTCTCCCTGGATGCCTGCCCATACTCCTAACCCTAACTTATCCTGCAGCTACTCATACACACACTACCCCACTCTCCACTAGGCATTCACACGGGTCACATTAAAATGCAAATGTCATCCTGTCCTTCTTGGGCCTACACTGTCAGTGGTTTCCTATCACTCGGAGGATGAAGAGAAAGATCCTTAATGTAAAATCTGCCTCTGCCTACCTTCTGCACTCCGCAGTCCCCCTGCTCTCCCTCTGGCCCTGTTACACAGGCCTTTTCTCACCTCTTCTCTAGCTGTAACTTCTGCCTCAGACCCTTTGCACAGGTTCTTTCTTCTGCCTAGGATTCTCCCCGTACCCCATCCTCCCCTGCATATAGTTCAGATTTCCTCACAAAGATCATTTCCTCAGGGAATCCTTCCCCAAGAAGAGATAGGTCCCTCCATCCTGTCAAATGCTTTCACAGTAATGGCTAACATACACACAAGCACAGTACTATTCTTTGGAACTCTTCTGTGCATTTCTGCTTAGAACTCATTTACTCCTCATGGCAACCCTATGAGGTAGAAATTATAATTATCTCTGTTTTATGGGTGAAGAAATTGAGGGAGCAAAAAGTTATGTAACTTACCCAAGGTCACCTAGTTAATAAGAGGCAAAGCGGGAATTTGAACACAGGCAGCATGACTCCAGTGTAGCTTTTTTTTTTTTTTTTAATTTACTTTTGGCTGCGTTGGGTCTTTGTTGCTGCGCGCCGGCTTTCTCTAGTTGTGGCGAGCAGGGGCTGAGCACAGGCTCCGGATGCACAGGCTCAGCAGCCATGGCTCACGGGCCCAGCCGCTCTGCGGCATGTGGGATCCTCCCAGATCGGGGCACGAACCCGCGTTCCCTGAATCGGCAGGCAGACTCTCAACCACTGCGCCACCAGGAAAGCCCCAGGGGCTACTCTTCATCGCGGTGCGCGGGCTCCTCATTGCAGTGGAGCATATGCTTTAGGCGCTCGGGCTTCAGTAGCTGTGGCTCACAGGCTCAGTAGTTGTGGTGCACAGGCCTTAGTTGCTCTGGGGCATGTGGGATCTCCCCGGACCAGGGCTCGAACCCGTGTCCCCTGCATTGGCAGATGGATTCTTAACCACTGCGCCACCAGGGAAGTCTCCAATTCTTCCATAAGAAAACACTATCCTTTTCCTTTCTGCACTTACTACTGTTTGTAACAATGTATTTGTATGACTATTTGTTTAGCTTGTGTCTCCCCCATTAGACTATAAGCTCTATTGGGGTAGAGACAGTTTTAGCCCCAATAGTAGGTACTCAATAAATATTTGCTAAATAGCTGAATGTAGATTAGTCTCCTCTCTCACCACATTCCATCAGTCACCTGGTCCTGTCCCTGTTTCTTCCTAGAGCAGCAGTTCCTAAGCCTAGGAGGTTCAGGTATGTGCTTATCCATGTCCTAAAACTGGATGGAAAATGTTATGTGTCTGTACACTTCAAATTGTTCTACAGCAAAGGTTAGGTTCGTGCTGTCTTCAGTTTCTCGATGGATCCATGAAGTTAAGAACAGCTGATTCAAATATTCCCCAGCCTAGGTCACCCTCTCCCTGCCAACCTCCCCTCCACAATTACAACACCCTCACATCCAGTTTTGTTCTCCACAAATCCATCTTCCATGCTTTGGTCATAGCAATCTTTTAAAAACATAAACCCAGGTCACCCTCCTGCATAAAATCAGCCAGAGACTATCTATTGCCCTTGGAGCAAAGGCGCAAACTGTGGCTGGGGGGAGGGGGTGCTGTAGGCCCTGCTAACTTCTCCATCCTTTTGTGTCCTCACTCATTCCCTCAATCCTCCAACTCTACAGCCCAGCAGCACAGACTTGGATTTATGTCTGGGTTTCCCAGCCTGTACCAGGGTGGTTTCTCCTGTCTATACTCATGCAGTGCCCTCTGTGTGGGATGCCATCCCTCTCCTCTGCACCTAGAAATTCCTACTCCATCTTTAAGCTTAAGCTTAGATATCTCCTTGGGGTCAGGGGCCCCTCCTTCTTTCTCCCACAGGCTGTATCTGTTCTGGACAATGCACAGAAGACATCGAACCATAGTTGCTTGGTTACCGACTGTCTCTCTCCTCCCTGTGAGCTTTGAGGGCAGCTGTCATATCTTATTCATCTTTTTATCCCCCAATCCTAGCCTAGCGCTAGCCCAAGGTATGGTGCTCAATAACTATTTGTTCAGTGAATGAATGAACAATGACAAATAGTACTTGGTTTATGGGTTCTAAAACACCTGTGAAATGAATAAACGAGTGGGTATCTGCAAGTTCGGGTCAGAGAGAGCTGGAGATTAGGATGTCCAGAGATGAGTAAAACCTGATCGGAGCTGTCAGACAGCTAAGTGGAAGACACATCCCCTCAAGGAACGAGTCCGAAGGATTTAAGAGGAAGTCATTCGAATCGTGGCCGGCCCAGGGGCCGTATCCGGGTCTGACCACGCCCTCCAAGCCAATGGGAGATCTCGTTGTCCTCCCTCCCTCCGCCCCTTACACCCACCGGGGCGGGGCCGGCCACTCCTGGAGATAAGACTACATGTTCCGGCGTGCCGCGCGGCGGGTGGAGGAGGAGCCGGAAGTGGGGGGCGCGAGGTCTAAGGGCAAGAGGGAAGTGGCGGGCGGGGATTGAGGGGGGCGTGCAGGTGAGCCGACAAGCCGGGGGTTGCGGGCATGGCCGAGGCCAGGAAGCGGCGGGAGCTGCTTCCCCTGATCTACCAGCATCTGCTGCAGGCGGGCTATGTGCGCGCGGCGCGGGAAGTGAAGGAGCAGAGCGGCCAGGTAAGCGTGCCCGGGCCGTGTGCGAGGGCCGCGTGCAAGATCTGAAGAGAGGAGGCCCGCGCCTCCTCCCCTGGCGGCCTGTAGGGCGCCCAGATCCGGATTCCCGCGGTGCTCCGGGACGCGGCCTGGGGTGCCGAAGGATGCTCAGCCTCTGCTCCCCACCCCTGCGGCTCCCAGTTCTTATGGGCCTCAGTTACCCTGTCTGTGCAGTGGGCGGGCCGGGACGTGAGATACGACGCTCAGGGCTTTATAATTCCCGCGCCCCTTACCTCCACCCGCTTCCTGGGAGCGGCAGTTTAAAGTTTCCGAAGTCTCGGGCCACGTGGCTCGGCGCGGCTCCCTGGGGCGAGAAGGTTGCTGCGAGTCTGAGAGGTGGATTGGGACCAGCTCTGGTGGGGCGAAAGAGCGCCAAGAGAGGGTGTCTGAAGCTCCTTAATTGAGCTGGAGCTCAAGCCCTTAGCAGCCCTTCTGTACTGAGTCGGACAGCTTTGGGATTCGAACTCGTGGTGCAGTCATTTCTTACTTCCTCCATTCTTTGAGCAGCTGTTAATCTGGCGGTCAGAGTGCTGGTGACAGAATAGTAAGCACGGTCCCCCAATTCACTGTTTAGAGTTTACAGTCTGAATTTGGTAGGGGAGATAGACATAAATCAAAGAACCATAAAAGCACCTGTACACTTAACACTGCATTAAGTACCAAGAATGAGAGGCATAGGGTGCTAAGACAAGAATGGCAGTTTGCCCTCGTCAGGGATATCCAGGGTTGCTTTCCTGAGGAAGTGGATGTTGCTTTGAGATCTGAGAGAAGAGAGGTGGATATTCCAAGCAGAGGTGCAAATTGTTGCATATGTACTGCCCCAGAAAGTTGACTGAAGTGTGGAGTACAAAGGTGATAGAGGTCCCTGGGGAGACAGAGGCAGGGAGTTGGCTTACTTTGGTTTCCATCTGAAGAGCAGTGGTAAGCCACTGGGAAGTTTTAATCTGGTATGGTGGCTACTGACTTGGTTAATCAGTACCTCTTGGCTGTGGTGGAGGCTGTGGTCATGATGCTTGCTCTCAGGACCTCCTGGAGAAACTAAAGGATGATGGGCCTTACGACATTACCTGTGCTTTTTCCAGTTTTCTTTGGACCTCGGTAGCCCTTCTCACTCCAGTTAACATGACTTAACAGCTACAGGGGGTGAAGGAGAATACCCATCTGCTTTGGGGCATTTACCTAAGCAAAAGTATCCTGCCCTCATGGAGCATACATTCGAGCAGGAGCCGAAAGATGACTGATTTTTTTTTTTTTAAAGTTAATGATACAGTGTGGGGGGTGATGGTAGGTGCTAGCTCTAAAAATAAGGCAGGCATGGGGGGATAAGGAATGTCAGAGTTAAATTATCTATATAGGGTGGTCAGGAAACCCCAATGAGAAGGTGACATTCGGGCAAGGACCTCAAGGAAGTGAGGGAGTGAGGCGTATAGTTGGCAGGAGAGAGCATTCCAGACAGAAAGAATAGCAAGCCCCCATGCGGGCGGGGTGCCCTGACAGATTTGAGGGACAGTGAGGAGGCCAGTGTGCCAGGGGCCGAGGAGAGTGAAACTGACACTTTC
>NW_021145302.1:0-503 GCF_002837175.3 Physeter macrocephalus
AAAGATACGGAAGTGTCAACGTGCACGGCTCACAGAGGGGGTGCTGGCAGGGGCTCGGGGCCAGGGGCAGACCAGAGACTTGTGTCTGATCACAATGGGCCTTCTGTGCCACCTAAGGAGTTTGTGCTGGACACGTTAGTCAGGATGCCTGTCATTCCAGCCTCTATCTCCAGGCAAAACTGTGCCACCCACTCAGGGAAGCTGGACTAAGCGGTTTTAAACAAATAACAGAACCTTCATTCAGGTATTTTATTTACACAGAATAAAATGATTCCTTTTTGTGTGTTTAGTTAAATGAGTTTTGACAAATGTGTTTACCCACATAACCCCCTGCCACCATCAAGATGTAGCACATTTCCATCACCTTAAAAAGTTCCCTCCTGGGGCTTCCCTGGTGGCGCAGTGGTTGCGCGTCCGCCTGCCGATGCAGGGGAACCGGGTTCGCGCCCCGGTCTGGGAGGATCCCACATGCCGCGGAGCGGCTGGTCCCGTGAGCCATGGCC
>NW_021145302.1:561-27629 GCF_002837175.3 Physeter macrocephalus
GGCCGCTGGGCCTGCGCGTCCGGAGCCTGTGCTCCGCAACGGGAGAGGCCGCAGCAGAGGGAGGCCCGCATACCACAAAAAAAAAAAAAAAAAAAAAAAAAAAAAAAAAAGTTCCCTCCTGCCCTTAGGCGTGCATCGGTTCCACCCACACCCACTCCAGGCATGGCCTCACCTGATCTGCTCTCTGTCACTAGTCTTCCTGTTCCAGAATATCATAGAAAAGGAGTCACCCAACATGCAGTTTTTGTGTCAGGCTTACTTCACTCACTCAGCCTAGCATTTTGGAGATTAATTCATGCTATTGTATGCATTTGTAATTCATTCCTCTTTACTGCTGGGTACTATTCCTTTGTATGGATGTGCCACTGACTTCATCCATGACGAACACTTGGATTGTCTCCAATTTGCAGTTATTATGGACCAGGCTGGATGTTCTTATGGAAGTCTTTGTGTGGACATGTTTTCACTTCTCTTGGACTAACAGCTGGAAGTGGAATTGTTGGGTGCGAGGGTAAATGTGCGTTTAACCTTTAAGAAACTGTGGAACTGTTAGAGAGAGAGAGAAGAGAAGGAGGGAAGTGGGGGGCAGAGAGATAGAGACAGATAAGAGAGAGGGACTTCCCTGTTGGACCGGTGGTTAAGACTCTTTCTTCCACTGCAGGGGAGGAGGGGTCAATGGATCCCTGGTAGGGGAACTAAGATCCTGCATGCCCCCTGGCTGCTGCCAAAAAAAAAAAAAGAGAGAGACAGAGGAGACAGTGTGAGCTTCTCAAGCCAGTGGGGGAATTAAGATTAGAAAGCAGCAGCCGGATTATTTGGGAGGGGGCGGGGGAGGCACGTGCAGGGCGGCCCTGCATCCACATCTGTGTCCCAGCCCCACCAGCACGGCCACGGCAGCATCCGGAGGAAGCCCCTTCTCCTCCCAACACGTAAAGCCACACGGAATAGTACATGGAACCCGAGGCGCCCCCATGAAAGAGCCAGAGCAGGTGCCGCCAGGAGTCCCCGGAAGCCTGAGACCACGTGCAGTGGGGAGCGGAGGCGGTCTGGACCCCGGGGATTAAGGCCTTGGAGGGCAGGCAGGGTGGTATGCGTGGAGAGGCGAGGCGGTGCCCACCCGGTCTTCCCGAGACCCCCTACAGGCATGAGGATGGAAGCCCGGAGGCCGGAGGAAGCGCCTGTCCCGTGAGCCCACCTGCCAGGCTCCGGGAGCGGCCTGCTCGGGCCCACCTGGCGGCCAGCACAGGCGGCCACTCTCTGCAAGCGCTTCAAGATGGAGGAACTCTCTGGAGAGATCCTACTGCGGCAAAGGGAGGGGGGAAGGATAACAGTGCAGAGCCCTTAGTGAAGGCCCCTCCCCACCCGCATTCCTGACGCCCCACCTTGGGAAGCCAGAGAAGCCACAGGCCGGGCGCACTGCACCGCGTCCCTGGCAAGGCGGGACACCCAGGCTGCCGGCCTGTGCGCCCCACTCTGGCCCTGTCACCAGCAGAGCAGCCAGCAATGGCTTCCACCCCTGAGCAAATTTGCCAGAACCTTTTATGAAGCAAGAACGCTGGTTTTCAGCGTGGAGACAGTAAGAAGTGCTCCCAATGGGCTTCCTGTCTCCATCGTCAGGGCACCTGCTCTCTGGTTTCTCCTGGATCCAGCCTACCTTGACGCTGGGCCAAGTTGGCCCAGGACATGCAAATAGCATTGGGAGGCCTAGGAACACAGCCTCAAAGCCAAAACTGCAGAACCAGATGAGGCTTCTGTGAAATTCCCAGGCCAGAGCTCTGAGCCTCAAGGCCTCTTTGTACGCCTGGTCCTGGGTTTGATCTCAGAGGCGGCTGCTGTTCCCCCTTGCCATTGCCACTGGTTTCGTGTCAACTTTCAGCTATAGGTTGTGTCCTGAGAACCCTCTCTGCATGTCCATTCTTTTTTTTTTTTTTTTTTTTTTTTGTGGGTGAGGGAGCCTTTCCAGCAGTATGAATTTTTTTTTCTTTTTTTGGCTGTGTTGGGTCTTCGTTACTGCGTGCGGGCTTTCTCTAGTTGTGGTGAGCGGGGGCTACTCTTTGTTGCAGTGCGCGCAGTGTTGCAGTGCGCGCAGTGCGCGGGCTTCTCATTGTGGTGGCTTCTCTTGTTGTGGAGCACGGGCTCTAGGCACGTGGGCTTCAGTAGTTGTGGCACGTGGGCTCTAGGCGCACGGGCTCAGTAGTTGTGGCTCGCGGGCTCTAGAGCGCAGGCTCAGTAGTTGCGGCGCTCGGGCTTAGTTGCTCCGCGGCATGTGGGATCTTCCCGGACCAGGGCTCGAACCCATGTCCCCTGCATTGGCAGGCAGATTCCTATCCACTGTGCCACCAGAGAAGCCCCTGCATGTCCATTCTTGTATAACTTGAAAGACCTTGACCCTTCCCGGCTGCTATAAGCACACCTTTCTTTTCTGCTCACTCAGATGAAACACCTGGGGCAGCAGTCTTGCACAACAGGCCTTCGGTGGCCCCCACAGATGGACTTTGTCCCAAGCTCAGTGCTGTGGGAAGCATGTGTCTGGAGTCTGTGTGTATGTGTAGTGTGTTTTGCATACTTATTCATAAAGTTCAAGTTTTCAGATCTTTTGCTTTCTGGCTATGAATTCGATGGGACACAATTACGGTTAAAAACATTTGCTTGCACGAAAAGACAAACACTGTATGATTCCACTTGTATGCACTACTTAGAGTAGTCACATTCATAGAGACAGAAAATAGAATGGTGGTTGCCAGGGGCTGAGAGGTAGAGGGAAAGAGGAGTTGTTGAATGGGTACAGAGTTTCAGTTTTGCAAGATGAAAACAGTTCTGGAGCTGGATTGCACAATACCGTGAATATACTTAACACTACTGAACTGTACACTTAAAAATGGTTATGGGCTTCCCTGGTGGCGCAGTGGTTGAGAGTCCGCCTGCCGATGCAGGGGACACGGGTTCGTGCCCCGGTCCGGGAAGATCCCACATGCCGCGGAGCGGCTGGGCCCGCGAGCCACGGCCGCTGAGCCTGCGCGTCCGGAGCCTGTGCTCCGCAACGGGAGAGGCCACAGCAGTGAGAGGCCCGCGTACCGCAAAAAAAAAAAAAAAAAAAAAAAAAAAAAAAAAAAAAAGGTTATGATGATGCATTTGATGTTATGTGCATTTTACCACAATTAAAAAACAATTTGTGGGGAGTCGGGGAGGGAATTAGCAGAGGCAAACCATTATGTATAGGATGGATAAATGACAAGGTCCTATTGTATAGCACAGGGAACTATAGTCAGTATCCTATGATAAACCACAATGGAAAAGAATATGAAAAAGAATATATATGTATGTGTAACTGAATCACTTTGCTGTACAGCAGAAATTAACACGACATTGTAAATCAACTCTACTTCAATAAAATTTTTTTTTTCAATTTACTTGGCCTACAGAAGATCATGAATATTTTATGGCTTTGTAAGACCCAAGAGTGGATGGCTTTATGTATAGCGATGGTTGTCAGATATAAGCACTTTGCAGGCTCAGAGTATGAATCAGAAGTTAGGATGCTGGGGGGAAGGGGAGCGAAATAGGTGAAGGGGATTAACACGCACAAACCTCCAGTTATAAAATAAATAAGCCACAGGGATGTGGCTTATTTATATACGGCATAAGAAATATGGTCAATAATATTGTAATAACTTTGTATGGGGACAGATGGTTACTAGACTTATCGTGGTGATCATTTCATGCTGTATGCAAATGTCAAATCACTATGTAGTACATCTGAAACTAACATAAAAGTATGTCAACTATATTTCAATAAAAAAAAGAAAGAAGTAGTTATGATGGGCCATGGCTGTGGTTAGGATGATGTAATGAAGGCGTCACAGGTATGCAGTCTGGCTACATCCCAGTGAATGTGTGGCCCCTAATAGAGAAATACCTGGACCCCAGCAGCCTGAATTTTGCTTTTGGCCAGAAGTTGCTGCCCTTCCTTGGTTTCCAAGGCTGCAAGACAGAGTTTATTTTGAAGAGGTGAAGTTCATCGCACATTTGTTTTCTACCATGGCATGTCAGGACCACATTTTACAAGAAGGCCTTGTTTCATTTGCTATTATTCCTGGAAAGGAAAGTTGTATGAAATTATTCTGGTTTTATTACAGAATGGTTTTTCTTTTTTTAAATTTAGGACTTATTTTGAAAAATGATGAGTTCAATTCAAATGTATGCAGATACCTTCCAGAGAAAGGTAATTTTATAGCAAATTAATCTTTTTTTAAAAAAAATTTATTTATTTTATTTATTTTTGGCTGCGTTGGGTCTTCATTGGTGCGCGGGCCCTCTCTAGTTGCGGCAAGTGGGGGCCCCCCTTGTTGTGGTGCACGGGCTCTAGGTGCACAAGCTTCAGTAGTTGTGGCTCGCAGGCTCAGTACTTGTGGCACACGGGCCCAGTTGCCCCGCGGCACGTGAGATCTTCCCAGACCAGGGCTCGAACCTGTGTCCCCTGCATTGGCAGGCGGATTCCCAACCACTGCACCACCAGGGAAGCACATAGCAAATTAATCTTGATCAGATAGCATGGAGAAATTTTCTGGAATATTCTTTTTTTTTTTTTTGGCTGTGCATTGCGGCATGCGGGATCTTAGTTCCCCGACCAGGAATCAAACCCGTGCTCCCTGCAGTGGAAGTGGGAATTTCTAACCACTGGACCGCCAGGGAATTCCCTGGAATATTCACATTTGAAGATTATTAATGAATAATGCCTCTGATTTTATTTGTTTATTTATTTATGGCTGTGTTGGGTCTTCATTGCTGTGTGCGGGCTTTCTCTAGTTGCGCGGGCTTCTCGTTGCGGTGGCTTCTCTTGTTGCAGAGCATGGGCTCTAGGTGCGTGGGCTTCAGTAGTTGTGGCACGTGGGCTCAGTAGTTGTGGCTCACGGGCTCTAGAGCGCAGGCTCAGCAGTTGTGGCGCACAGGCTTAGCTGCTCCACGGCATGTGGGATCTTCCCGGACCAGGGCTCGAACCCGTGTCCCCTGCATTGGCAGGCGGATTCTTAACCACTGAGCCACCAGGGAAGTCCCTCTGATTTAAAACTAACCAAAAACTGCTAATATTTTCACTAGAGGGGCTTAAGAAACTTGGTCGCAATAAATGAAGTACTTAAAATTAGTTAAAAACTCTGAATTTAAGCATCGTTTTGCAGAAGAGATGGGGAATGGAGGAAGGAAAGTGTTAAAATAATGTATGAACAGGACTTCCCTGGTAGTCCAGTGGGTAAGACTGTGCTTCCAATGCAGGGGGCCCAGGTTCGATCCCGCACGCATGCTGCAACTAAAGATCCCTCATGCCACAACGAAGATCCCGTGTGCCGCAACTAAGACCCGGCACAGCCTAAGTAAATAAATAAATATTTTTTTAAAAATTAAGGTAGACAAAAAAAAAAAAAAAACAGTGTATGAGGGTAGTCATCTAGTGCCTTTGGTTATTTGGACATTAATTTCAGAAATGTCTCTATAATTATAGTAAAGATCCTTCAAATTATAGGCCACAGATATCCACTTTCAATGTTGAATAATTCTATAAAGATGCTAGTTAAAATGAATGAAAGGATGTCCATTTAACTCAGTGAGGTCAGGCTGGCTTTAGCCCCCAAGGGATCTGTTAGGTTGAATTTGAAGCAGATGTTTAACAGACTCATTTAAGCAAAAGCTTTGGTTTCTTGGCTGGCAGTGTCCTCAGCAAGGAAACCATGTGACCACTCAGGGTAAGGCCAAGTCCCTTCAAGGACATTCAGAGGTTTATGAAGTGGCTGCTTCAAGTCCACGCCCCACCCCAGAGGGACTGTGGTGATTGCTCCAGGCTGGGGTGAGGGCTCCCTGGTGACTCTGATGTGCAGCTGGGGATGAAAACCGGCCAAGAATCGACTGACAAGAGGATGATGACTTTGGTCTTACTTCCATTGTCTGTCCTGCATGGGAGACTGGCGAAGAAGAAAAAGCCGGTGGATAAAAATATTTTGGTGACCTGGTAAATGTCTGCTCTAACTCCAGCTAATGTGTACGGCATGTGAAGAGTTTTTAAAGTGTTTTCAAAGATGTTCTCTGCTTTGCACTCTACAATCCCATGAATAGATATTGTTGTCATTATGTTTATAGTTGAAAAAAAACTGGTTTAGAGAGATCAGGTGAGGGGCCCAGCTGGCAAGAGGCAGAGCTAGGGCTCAGACTGGCTTAACCCATCTGCCCCTTTGTTCTGAGGCTGAAACAATTCTCTTCTGTAAGGGCCCATCCGTTTCTGCTTTTTGTTCTCTGCTGCAATCCAGCTAGCTTAGTTCTTTTCTTACTCTTTTTCTTACAGGGTAAATTGAGATCAGTGTAATTTCCTAGAAACTAGAAATTAACAGGGCAGCCATCCTGAGAGTGAAAAGTAAGGGACCCAGTTGGTCGGTCTTGAAGCATGAAACACTTCCAGATGCCAAAATCACTTACTGCCCGCTTCACTTTTTTGGCAGGGCTAAAATTAAATACTGCTTTCCAGTAGCTGGGATGGGAATTGGATTTTTGCATCTTTTGTTAGACGCTTTGGAAATGACCTTGAAAGACAGAAGAACCTCAATTTTTGTTCGTTGGTAGAAAATACTGTCAAGAGAAGAGCGACACTTGAAAACAGTTTCCATTTTTAAGCTGAAGGACTTGTAAATCACAGATTTTATTTCAAGGCAGGCGAAATTCAAGGGTAGGAGAGAGATCACTTTCTTGGCAAAAATTTTTTTTTAATTTTCAAGCAAGATTATTTTCCACAACTACTTGAAGAACTGCTGCCACCTCACGGAAAATTTTTATAAACTTCCAGTTTAGGCAAGAATCCCTGTTTGCTGTCTCCTAAGGCCTTCTAGTCACTGCTACTGTGTGATGCTCCCTGGGACCAAAACCCCTGGGAATCTTTGGCCTGCCAGCTGCAGCTTTGATATCCTTTGAGGTCACTCCGAAAATGGTTAGCATATCATAGAAACAATGGGATTAGCTATTAAGTGATAATACTTATCCTTAAAATATTTTAAATGTAAAATTTTTTAATTTAAATTTTTAAATAGTTCTTTTTTAAATAAATATTATTTCAGTTGTAGTTGAAATGAGCAGAGAGGACCTAATGATGAAATGTGTTCTCTGTAGCTCATGCCTGCCTGGTCCTGCACATCCGTGAAATGACCTTCGCAGCATTGGGTCCGGGTGAATTCTGTTCTCAAAGCTCAGCTAAGGAATGGCTCCTCCGTGGAAACCTCCTTCAGCTCATCCAGGCAGAGTGGGTCACGTTTCCCTCTTTGTTTCCGCAGGAAATTGTGCCCACTGCTAGGGTCATATTTACTGTTAACCATATTTACCGCTGTAGCACTTTCTTCCTTTCGCTGTAATAATTTTGTAGAGGGAATGAACAGTGTGAGAGCTGAGAGCTCCCACTCCGGGTTCAAATCCTGGCTTTGCCTATTACTAGCTGTGTAGCCACGAGCAAGTTTTCCTCTGGCGCAAAAGGAAGATAATTATAGTCTTACCTCAAAGGGTTACTATAAGTCTTCAACGAGCTAATAGCCGTCAGGCGCTTAGAACCGGTTGCCTGGCACAGAGGCAGCCCTCTGGCAGTGTGAACTCTCATTGCTACTGTCCACATGGTAATGCCCCATGTGCAGATCTGTCTCTCCCAAGCACAGGCCTTTTGCCTCTCTGATTCCTCCATTTAGAACAAAGTGAGTCAAGCAGTGCTCAGTTGTGTTTGGTGAATGCAGGTGTGCACAAATGAGACGTTTAAAAGCTCATTTGCCACACAAATATTGTCACGATGGTGATCTCTGAGGGAGTGTGTGCGCGCTGGGGCTGGAGCTCTCTCGCCCCTGCCCGGGCATGCTCTAGCTCCCCATTCCAAGTCTAGTTCTAACTTGTAAACGTTACACCAGGCTTAGGAGAGGGCAAGCTCCAGGCAGCCTCAGGCACGCAAAGTTTTTTGTTTTTTAAAAAATATTTATTTATTTGTTCGTTTTGTTGCACCGGGTCTTATCTGCGGCCTCATTAGTTGTGGCATGCAAACGCTTAGTTGTGGCATGTGTGTGGGATCTAGTTCCTTGACCAGGGATCGAACCCGGGCCCCCTGCATCGGGAGCACGGAGTATTATCTACTGCGCCACCAGGGAAGTCCCATCAGGCACGCAAAGTTGACATCAGCTAGCACGCAGCCCAGAACAGAACCCGTGCACGTGATGGTAACGCATCTGGGTCAGAAGCCCAGTGTGGGAAGAAACGTTTCCTTTCCAGACCCCGAGCTGCAGATACCTCCAGCTGCCTCCCCATATCTCCATTTCCCCCTCTGTTTTAGTTATTGTGTTAATTTCCTAGGGCTGCCGTGATAAAATACCATAAACTAAAAATAAAAATATCAGAATTTTATTGTCTCAGTTCTGGAGGCTAGAAGTCCAAGACCAAGGTGTCAGCAGAGTTGGTTCCTTCTGAGGGTGGGGAGGGACCATCTGTTACAGGTCTCTCTCCTAGCTTCCTGTGGTTTACCAGCGGTCTTTGGAATGCCTTTGCTTTCACGTGGCATTCTCCCTGTGTCTCTTCACATTGTCTTCCCCTGTGCTTGTCTGTTTCTATGTCCAAATTTCCCCTCTTTATAAGGACATTAGTCATACTGAATTAGGGCCAACCCTAAAGACATCATTCTAACTTAATTACCTCTGTGATGACCCAATTTCCCAATAAGGTCACATTCTAAGGTACTAGGGATGAAGATTTCAACATATCTTTTTTGGGAGGACACAATTCAACCCATAACAGTTATGGAGAAGATTTGAAGATATTACTGCTAGAGGACTGGTAGAATTGCCATATTCTTAACCTTTGTGGGTGAAGTTGAAGCCAATGTGATATAGTATTTAAGATTTGGGGGCTACTATTTTTTTCCCAGTTTTACTGAGATATAATTGACATAGAGCACTGTATTAAGTTTAAGGTGTACAGCATAATGATTTGATTTACATATATTGTGAAATATTATTTGGTTTTTAAAGGGCACAAGGGTCAGCACAGATGTTCATTGCTGGGTTATTTATAATGGTCAAATAGAGGAAATATCTAAATGTCCCACAGTAGGAGGACAGTTAAATAGATGCTGCTGATGAGAATGATAACCAACATTCTTCATGGCTTACTCTGTGCCAAACACTGTACCAATGACTTTATATGAAAATTACCATTTAAGTGTAAGTTACGGTTCACAACCTGATAAAGAACATCTACAAAACCCCCCACAGCTAACATCATACTTAATAGTCAGAGATTAAAAAGCTAAAATCAGGAACAAGATGACGATGGCAATTCTCACCATTGCTATTCAACTTTGGTTGTTTTTTTGTTGATTAACTAATTAATTTATTTTGGCTGCGCCGGTTCTTAGTTGTGGCATGTGGGATCTTTAGTTGTGGCATGCGAACTCTTAGCTGCGACATGCATCTGGGATGCCCCGCCCAGGGATCGAACCGGGCCCCCTGCACTGGGAGCGCAGAGTCGTACACACTGGACCACCGGGGAAGTCCCGCTGTTCAACTTTGTACTGGACGTTCAAGCCAGGACAATTAAGCAAGAAGAAGAAATAAAAGGCATCCAGGTGGGAATGAAAGAACTAAACTACTTCTACTTGCAGATGACATGATCATGTATATATATAACCTAAGGAAGCCATTACACACACACACACACACACACACACACACACACACACACAAACCATTAGAGCAAATGAATGAACTTAGCAAGGTTGTAGGATACAAGATCAGTATACAAAAACATCAATTGCATTTCAATCCAAAAATGGTATTAAGAAAAGGATTCCGCTTATAATGCTAACACACATATATGGAATTTTAAAAAGTGTTACTGATGAACCCAGTGGCAGGGCAGGAATAAAGACGCAGACATAGAGAACGGACTTGAGGGCACAGCAGGGGAAGGGGAAGCTGGGATGAAGTGAGAGAGTAGCATGGACATACAGACACTACCAAATGTAAAATGGGTGGCTAGTGGGAAGCTGCTGCACAGAACAAGGAGATCAGCTTGGTGCTTTGTGATAACCTAGAGGGATGGGATAGGGAGGGTGGGAGGGAGGCGATATGGGGATATACGTAGACATATAGCTGATTCACTTTGTTGTACAGCAGAAACTAACACAACATTGTAAAGCATTTATACTCCAATAAAGATGTGAAAAAAAAAAGAATTCTACTTATAACAAACTCAAAAATAATACAATATTTAGGAATAACATTTTTAAAAGTAATGTAAAATTTGTACACTGAAGACTATAAAACATCATTAAAGAAATTAAGGAATGGGACTTCCCTGGTGGCACAGTGATTAAGAGTCTGCTTGCCAATGCAGGGGACATGGGTTCAAGCCCTGGTCCAGCCTCGGATGGGGGAAGATCCCACATGCTGCGGAGCAAGTAAGCCTGTGCACCACAACTACTAAGCCTGCGCTTTAGAGCCCGCGAGCCACAACTACTGAGCCTGAGTACCACAGCTACTGAAGCCCACAGGCCTAGAGCCCATGCTCTGCAACAAGAGAAGCCACCACAATGAGAAGCCCACACACTACAACGAAGACCAGCCCCCACTCACCGCAACTAGAGAAAGCCCGTGCGCAGCAACAAAGACCCAATGCAGCCAAAAGTAAATAAATAAATTTATAAATAAATTAATTAATTTCAAAAATGAAATTAAGGAAGACCTCAATTAATGTAAAGGTATCCCATGTTCATGGATTAGAAGACTTAATGTTATTAAGATGATAATACTCCCCAAATTGATTTATAGATTCCAAGCGATCCCTATCAAAATCCTAACGAGTTTTTTTGAGCAGAAATTAAGAAGCTGATCCTAAGATTTATACGGAAATATAAAGGACCCAGAATAACCAAAACAATCTTGAAAAAAGGAGAACAAAGTTGGAGGACTCACTACTTCCTGATTTCAAAACTTGGCATGAGGATAGATACCTGTATCAGTGGGACAGAATTGACAGCCCAGAAATAAACTCTCACTTCTAGTCAATCGATCTTTGACAAGTGTGCCAAGACCAATCAATGGGGAAAAAATTGTCCTGTCAACAAATGGGACTGGTAGAGTTTTATATATACATGCAAAAGAATGAAATTAGATGCCTATTTCACACCATATACAAAAATTAACTCAAAATGGGACATCAACCTCAATGTAAGAGCTTAAAACTCAGTCTCAGAAGAGGGTAAATCTTTGTGACCTTGGATTAGGCAGTGGTTTCTTAGATATGACAACTAAAGCAACAAGAGAAAAAACAGATAAGTTGGTAGCCAGCCACTGGGGAAACACGGACCCCAAAGTTCCCTGCCTCCAGGTATTCATACCCTTGTGTAGTCCTCTTAAGTTGTACTATGTGCTCTGTGTGATCCACAGCAGAAGGCAGAAGTGATGATCTTAGGTGATTAAAAAGCCTGGCTTTTGTCTTTGGTGCTCATTTTCTCCCTTGAATCACTCTTTCTAGGGGAAGCATGCTGCCAGGTTGTCAGCAGTCCTAAGGCGAGGCCTATGTGCTGGGAAACTGAAGCTGCTGGCCAACAAGCATCAAGAAACTGAGGTTTGGGCTTCCCTGGTGGCACAGTGGTTAAGAATCTGCCTGCCAATGCAGGGGACACAGGTTCGAGCCCTGGTCCGGGAAGATCCCACATGTCGCGGAGCAGCTAAGCCCGTGCGCCACAACTACTGAGCCTGCACTCTAGAGCCCACGAGCCACAACTACTGAGCCTGCGAGCCACAGCTACTGAAGCCCGTGCGCCTAGAGCCCGTGCTCTGCCACAAGAGAAGCCACCACAATGAGCAGCCTGCACGCTGCAACGAACAGTAGTCCCCGCTCGCCGCAACTAGAGAAAGCCTGTGCACAGCAATGAAGACCCAACACAGCCAAAAATAAATAAATAAAATAAATAAATTTACAAAAAAAAAAGGAAAAGAAACTGAGGTTTGCCAACAGCCAAGCGAGTAAGCTTGGAGCAGATTCTCCTGCCCCAATTGAACCTTCCGATGACTGCAGCCCAACCCACAGCTTGAGTGCAACTTCCTAGGAAACTCTGATCCAAAACCACCCATCTAAGCTGCTCTTAGATTCCTGACCCTCAGAATCAATATTAGATAATAAATGTTTGTTATTTTAAGCTACGAAATGTCAGGGTAATTGGTTCACAGCAATTGATAAAAGCAATAGATGCCCCTCTTTCATGCAGTAAGCCACTTTGGGTAAATCTAAACTTCAGAAACAGAAGCAACCAGTAGTAAAGGATGTATCTACAAGGACGCTTATTGCCACAGGCTTTGTTTGGGAAAATGATTCGGTATAATGATAAATTATGGTGGTACTATTCTGTAGGACTATTGTACAGCTTTTGATAGGGATCTGAAAAGATTCATGATACATCAAGTGTGGAGAAAAAGAGTCGCTGAGTTATTGGTATGGTATCTATAGTAGGCATTGCTGGATGTGTCTCCCCAACACCTGTACTCCCCTTCTTCCTTATTCACAGGCCATGTACCCAGCCTAAAAAATAAACCTTGGGACTTCCCTGGCGGTCCAGTGGTTAAGACTCCCCCTTCCAGTGCAGCGGGTATGGGTTTGATCCCTGGTCGGGGAGCTAAGATAGCACATCCTCACAGCCAAAAAACCAGAACATAAAACAAAAGCAATATTGTAAGAAATTCAGTAAAGACTTTAAACATGGTCCACATCAAAAATTCTAAAATCAGTCAATCAATCGATCAATCAATCTTGATTTCTCAGCTTCCCTTGCAGCTAGGCATGACCACATGACATATTTCTGGCTAATGAGATCTATAAGCAGAAATCTACAGTAAGGAGCCTCTGGGGAAACTATTGTTCTTCTTGTAGCACGTTATTATGCTTTTAATCAGAGTTAGCTGGTATATGCCTGTTATCTTTTGCCTTCCTTCTTCTGTCCGCCTGGAACATGGACTCAGCGAATGCAAGGCAGAGCCGTCTTGTGACCAGGGGACCAAAGTCACACACTTTCAGGATGGGGAAACATAAAGAGATGTGTGCCTGAGTCGTGGCAGCAGCCCACATCAGCTAACAAAACACATTTCTTACTTAAGCCACCATTTAGGTGCTGCATGCACTCCTGATTACCGTAGGATCCATTTTCATTTGAAGGAAAAAAAAAAGGGAGAAAAATTACCAGTGGATGTATGTGTGTGATGAATCATACCAGCGTAAAGATGTTGAAGGATACACATGTCACCATGAACATTGACAGTTCATAGCAATGGATAAGCCTGGAGGCAAAGTCGAGATTATGAAGTTTCCGTTTGTACTCTATGTTGTTGACATTGGTACAGGAAATGTTCGTTAATTTCGTGATAAAATACAATAATGTCCCAAAACCTTATAAAAAAAAAGAGAGGAAGGGACTTCCCTGGCGGTCCAGTGGTTAAGACTCTGAGCTTCCACTGCAGGGGGCACGGGTCAATCCCTGCTTGGGGAACTAAGATCCTGCATGATGCGTGGTGTGGCCAAACAAAAACAAAAACAAAACAACAGAAAAAAAAGGGAGAGAGGAAGAAAGAAAAAGGGTACAACACCTTCTTGGAATTACCTGTTATCACTCAGCCAGCTCAGGTTCAAGGCAAGCTGGGCCCCAGTGACTGGGCAGGTACTACGGAGAGTGTCGTGGAGCCAGGCGTGGGGAGACTGAGGAAATGGAAGATTCGGAAGAGCTCTGCAGTTTGAGCCAACGCCACCAGCTTCAGAGTGTTCCGCAGGCCTTGGCGTGGAGGGTGGGGCCCTAGCACCGGCAGCCTAACAAGGCAGGCACCCAGGAGATCATCAGAGCCCCACCTGGAGACAGGAGGCTCCAGGGTCAGGTGCAGCCTGGCAGAGAAGGGGAGCAGCCAGGGGTAGCTGGGGCCCGGGACCAGCGGACAGACACAAGGCAGGGGTCCTGACCTGTGGCCTAGCACGGCTGTGGCATGTAGCACAGGCCCCAGGCTCCCCAGCGGTCCTGGCTTTCAGGAGCAGGGCTCAGTTACCTTGCCTGCTCTGGGGGCCTGGCCTTGGGGCTGGACCCCACCATACATGCAGCTGAGCTGGGCTGCGCCACACAGGAACCAGGTGTCCGGACCAAATCACAGACAAAGTTGTGCGGCTGACTGCGCTTGGGCTTTTCAGCGATTCTTCACTTTCTGGAGCCGTCACGGCCCTCACTCTGTGCCACCAAGGGGTCGGGGTGAGGGCCACAGTGCTGCTGGCCTGGACCCACCTCCCCGAGCGCTGCCTCCCTGCTCTCCAATTTCCTCTCTCGAGGCCGCCAGAAGCTTCCTGTCCCCTGCGGCTGTCTGAGCAGCTTCCTCATTTATCTCTCAACGTCTTGCAGCAGGTGTCTGGATTGCTTCTGTGCTGAGAAAGGCAGACAGGCTGGCAGCAAACAGAGGGCCTCTGGGATTGTTCAGAGGTGCACCGTGGAAGGAATGGCGGCTCGGCTTGGCGGGGCCCAGCTAGGTTCTGGGGGAGCCGGTGGAGAGAGGCCGCCATTTTCCTGAATCAGGCCTGATCGCTCTGTTTCTTCCTCCATCCTCCCCCGCTCAAAGGCCGCCTTCTCTCTGCAGGTAACAGAGTCTGGCTTCCAGGGGAGGGTTGCCAGAAAAATACAGAAATTTGAATTGCCAATCAACGCCAAATAACTACTTTTAGTGTAAGTCCTGTCTCAAATATTGCATGGGACATACATATACTAACGAATTATTTGCTGTTGATCTGAAAATCACATCTAATGGAGCATCCTGTATTTTTATTTGCTAAATCTGGCAACCCGATCCTAAGACGGCTCGGCTTTCAAAGCTCAAATCAGATTTACCAGAAAGAGAACAAAAGAAAAGAAACAAAACAAAACAAAACAAAACAAAACGGTGAAAAGAGCACGTGTGTGACTCAAAAGCTGCCCCTCCTCGGGGTCCGAGGGTGGAGGGACCTACCCCCGCGGGGGGGGGGGGCCGCGACAGAGAGAGGCTCAGTCTGGGAGGGGGCACCCGGGTCCAATCCTGACTCAGCCACCAACTTCCTGTTGGTCACCCTGGGCAGGGGCTGGCTCTCCCTGGGCTCCCAGGCTGGCGTCTGCGGCCTCAGCACCCGTTCATTCATCACACTGGTTCTGAGAAACCCCTCCGTGTGTCAGACTCAGGCCTGGGAGAGGAGCAGGATCCCCGGACCCTTGAGCAACTGGCCAGCAGTTGGTATGTGCAAGATACAGTCACAGAAAAGGATGCCCATGATCCGGAAAGACAGAATTTCCTCCTCCCTCCAGATGGAGAGTGACTCAGCCCTCACTGGGCCCTGAACCTGCCCTCTTCCTGGAGCCTGTGGCCACTCAGGGATCTGCAGGGACCGCCTCTGGGAAGCATCGCCTGTCATGGCACTTAGAATACTCGGCACTGGCACTGCCATCATCGGCAAAAAGCCCTCTGGGGCTATTCTCTCTGTTAGGGGAACCACTGACGGAAACCGCCCACCCTGGCCAGGCAAGATAGTAGTCACTTGCAACAGGAGCTCCTGGTAAGGAATGCGGAACTAACAAGCTACCCCCAACCAGAAGAATTCGGGGAAGGTCAAAAGGGGAGAGGAGACGATAGCCCACATGTCCTACCAACCTCCCAGAATCCTTCTCGCCGAAATCCACCCTGGCTGAGGGACGCGCACGCCCCCAGGAAGGACCCTGAGTCAGTGTGATTGGCCAGAGACAACCCAGTTACCGTAAAACCCGAGACCGGAAGCCACGTGGCAGAGCGGTTCGCCGGGGTTCCCTTACCCTGCTGCTCTCCGCCTGGACGCCCTTCCCAATAAAGTCTCCTGCTTTGTCAGCACCTGTGTCTCCTTGGACAATTCATTTCCGGGTGTCAGACAAGGGCCCATGCTCGGGCCCTGGAAGGGGTCCCCCTAACTTCAAAATTTCTCTACAGTGGTGTAGTTTCAAGACGCTCTGGAGGGACTTGCTTTCCCTGGACCAGCTGGGTTGGGCTGGATCAAGACAAGCTTGGGTCTCCCAGATGCCCACCTATAAGTGTCCAAGGGGCTTCCGATCACCTGGGTGGGGCCAGGGAATCTCTGAATGGCAGGCTGAGGATGGTACGGTCAATACTACGTGCTTTTTCCAGCATGGATGGATGGTGGGAAAAACGGAAGGAGAGAATTTGATTTTGATGACTAGAGAGGTCATCTAGATGCCACCACTGTCCTCCACGCAGCAGCCAGAATGCTTAAAAAACTTTTGTTTTTAATCATGGTAAAAAATACATAACACTCACTATTTAGGTGCATAACTCAGTGGCATTAAGTACACTCACAATGATGTGTAACCATCACCACTATTTCCAGAACGTTTCCATCATCCCAAGCAGAAACTCTGTACCCATTAAATAATCATTCCCCAGGGAATTCCCTGGAAGTCCAGCGGTAGGACTCTGTGCTTTTATTGCCGAGGGCCCAGGTTCGATCCCTGGTCAGGGAACTAAGATCCCACAAGCTGGGCGGCGCAGCCAAAAAAAAAAGAAAGAAAGAATAATCATTCCCCATTGTTTCCCCACCCCTCCTAGGCCCTGGTAACCTCAAATCTCCTTTCTGTCTCTGTGAATTTGCCTGTCCAAATACCTTATAGAAATGGAGCCGTACACTATTTGCCCTTCTGTGTCTGGCTTCTTTCACTCAGCATGTTTTCAAGGTTCATCCCTGTTGTAGCAGGTATCAGAACTTCATTCCTTTTTGTGGCTAAATCATATTCCATTGTATGGATACACTACATTTTGCTTATCAGTTCATCTGTTGGTGGACTTCAGGTTGTTTCCACCTTTTGGCTATTGTGAATAATGTTGCAATGAACATTGGTATACAAACACCTATTTGAGTCCCTGCTTTCAATTCCCTAGGGTAACGTCTTAGAGTGGAATTGCCAGGTGAAAATGAAAAACTCCTGTGTTTCTCCTCTATTACAACATTCTGCATTTCTGGTCACCAAATGTGTGGGGTTTTTCCCACACCAACCAATTTTCAGACACCAGCTTAGTGGGTCTACAATTTAACTCAATTTTAATGCTATCTACCTGGAGATAGCATCAGATCCCACAGGTTAAGGGCTCAATTCCACAAGACTGACCCCACTTTGGATGCCAATCCTAAGTCCAGGTTGTCACCTGAGCTTCTGAAGGGCCGGTGATAAATTAGAGGTTTCCATGACTCCCTTCTTGGGTTCAGTCATTTGCTAGAGTGGCTCACAGAATCAGGTTAACAATTTACTTACTAGATTTCCAGTTTATTACAAAGGATGTTAAAGGATATGAATGAACAGCCAGATGAAGAGGTACATAGGGCCAGGTCCAGAAGGGTCCAGAGCACAGGAACTTCTGTCCCAATGGAGTTTGAGGTGCGCCACCCTCCTGGCACATGGAGGCGTTCTGGTTCATCCACTTGGAAGCTCTCTGAACCTGTACCGTAGGGATTTTTATGAAGGCTTCATTACTTAGGCAAGACCGATTAAATCATTGGCCATTGGTGAGTAATTGAATCTAGCCCCCTTTCCCTCCTTGAAGTTCAGGGGGTGGGGCTGAAAGTTCCAACCCTCTAACTATAAGGCTGATTCACCTGGCAGCCAGCCTCCTTCCTTAGGGGCGGTCCAAAAGTCACCTCATTAACATAAACTCAGGTGTGTTTGAAGGGCTTGTTATGAATAACAAAAGACACCTCTGTTGCTCTTATCACTTAGGAAATCGCAATGGTTTTTGGAGCTGGTACCGGGAAAACAGGTGAAGACCAAAATATATATTTATCGTATCACAATATCACACTGGTCATATGATAATTCCATGTTTAACTTTTTGAAAAACTGCCAGTTGCTTTCCCACAGAGGCTGCACCATTTCACGTTCCCGCCAGCAATGCAGGAAGTTTCTAGTTTCTCCACATCCTCTCCAACCCTTGCTATTTTCTGTTTTATTTTTTATCATAGACATCCTAGTAGGATATCACAGGTACCTAGTAGGTACCTCATTGTGGGGTTTTTTTGGTTTTTGTTTTTTAATTTTTGGCCACGCTGTGTGGCATGCGGGATTTAAGTTCCCCGACCAGGGATCGAACCTGTATCCCTTGCACTGGGAGCGCAGAGTCTTAACCACTGGACCGCCAGGGAAGTCCCCCTCATCGTGGTTTTGATTTGCATTTCCCTAATGACTAATGATGTTAAGCATCTTTTCATTAATTGATTGGCCATTTGTATATCTTCTTTGGAGAAATATCCACTCAAGTCTTTTGCCCATTTTTTCCTTGGCTTGTGTGTGTTTTCCGTTGAGTTGTTGGAGCTCTTTACATTCTCCACAGAGCAACCAGAGTGAGTTCTGAAGAAGCATAAATTGGATGGCGTTGCTCCCATGACTAAATAAAACTCTTTGGCGGTGGCCAGGACACTGCGGGTGAAGTCTTGCTTCTCCAGCTCCATCCCATGGCTCTCTCCCCTTCACCCACCACTCGTCACCTCCACAGAAAGAAGCCCACTTCCTCCCCAATCCCCACCTCAGGGCCCCCATGCCGTGCTCCCTCTCTCTGGAGATGTTTGCCTTCCTCCTGCTCTTTGCTTGGCTGACTCCTACTGACCTTTAAAGACTCAATTTCATCCTCGTCTCTTCCCTGGCTGACCCCAGCCTTGGTTCCTACACCTTGTTCATTTCCTTCACAGCTCTGGTCTTGTAGTTATGTGTCGGCGGTTGACTTGCTTCTTGTCCATCACAGGCAGGAGGCACGAGGTCTTGGCAAAGATGCTTCATGAGTGTTTGTTTAATCACTAAAGAAGCCAATGAATTGTCACTCCAATGGGCTTATGACCTTTCAGGTGGATGCTTTCTGGTCACTTTCACCTCCTGGTCCTGACAGCCAACTCAAGAGGTTCACAAATCTACTGAAGACACAGCAGGTAACTCCCCCAACCTCTGCAGTCCCTGCCCCTTTTCCAGATTCACTTCAAACCATTCTCTTCATTGGGATCCAGGGAACCAGGTGCTTAGGCCCTGAGGATGTCTGAGGTCTGGAGAGCAGGAAGTCCCTCAGGTGATGAGGCAAGTATGGGAGCCTCCCAGAGTCCTAGAAACACCTCCTCTGAAAGGAGGTGGGGGCAGTAGCAGAGCAGAGAGAGAGAAGGAAGGAGGCAGAAGCAGCCTGGGGAACTCCCTGGTGGTCCAGTGGTTAGGACTCTACGCTTTCACTGCTGCAGGCATGGGCTCGATCCCTGGTCGGGGAGCTAAGATCCTGCAAGCCGAGGGGCATGGCCAAAAAAAAAAAAAAAGCAGCAGCCTGCAGCTGCAGGGCTGGCTGACAGCAGAGCAGGGTAAGCTCTTGGAGAAGGAAAAAGGGTCAGAGACCCACCCCCCAAAAATGAGGCTTCAACAAACTACCGAATGGGAGAAAATATACGCAAATCACATAGCTGATAAGGGGTTAATATCCAAGATGTATAACGAACTCACACAACACAAGAGCAAAAAGCAAACAATGGGCAGAGGAAGTAAGTCAGAAAGAGAAAGACAAATATCATATGATATCACTTATATGTGGAATCTAACAAAAAAATGATACAAATGAACTTTTTTACAAAACAGAAACAGGCTCACAGATCTCGAAATCAAACTTACGGTTACCAAAGGGGAAACATGGGGGGAAGTGATAAATTAGGAGATTGGGATTAACATCTACACACTACTATATATAAAATAGATAACTAACAAGGACCTACTGTATAGCATGGGGAACTCTACTCAATATTCTGTAATAACCTATATGAGAAAAAAAAAAAAAAAGGGCAGAGGATCTCAATAGACATTTTCCCAAAGAAGAGGTACAGATGGCCAATAGGTACATGAAAAGGTGCTCAAAATCACTGATCATCAGGGAAATGCAAATCAAAACCACAATGAGATATCAACTCACACCTGTTAGAATGGCTGTTATCAGAAAGACAACAAATAGGGCTTCCCTGGTGGCGCAGTGGTTGAGAGTCCGTCTGCCGATGCAGGGGACACGGGTTCGTGCCCCGGTCCGGGAAGATCCCACATGCCGCGGAGCGGCTGGGCCCGTGAGCCATGGCCGCTGAGCCTGCGCGTCCGGAGCCCGTGCCCCGCAACGGGAAAGGCCACAACAGTGAGAGGCCCGCGTACCGCAAAAAAAAAAAAAAAAAAAGACAACAAATAATAAATGCTGGCAAGGATGTGGAGAAAAGATAACCCTTGTGCACTGTTGGTGGGAAAGTAAATTAGCGTAGCGACTCTGGAAAACAGTATGGAGATTCCTAAAAATTAGAAACAGAACTACCATATGATCCAGCAATTCCACTTTAGGGTATTTATTGGAAGGAAACAAAAAAACACTACCTTGAAAAGACATCTGTACCTCTGTGTTCTCTACAGCATTATTTGCAATAGCCAAGACACGGAAGCAACCTAAGTGTCCCTGGATGGATGAATGGATAAAGAAGATGTGGTATATATATATATACCCACACAACAGAATATCACTCAGCCACAAAAAAGAATGAAATCTTACCATTTGTGACAACATGGATGGACTTAGAGGGTATTACACTAAGTGAAATAAATCAGAGAAAGACAAATACCATATGATTTCACTTATATGTGGAATCTAAAAAACAAAATAACAAATAAAACAACAAAAAACTGGGACTTCCCTGGTGGCGCAGGGGTTATGAATCCGCCTGCCAAGGCAAGGGACACGGGTTCGAGCCCTGGTCCGAGAAGATCCCACATGCCATGGAGCAACTAAGCCTGTGCACCGCAACTACTGAGCCTGCGCTCTAGAGCCCGCAAGCCACAACTACTGAGCCCATGTGCCTAGAGCCCGTGCTCCGCAACAAGAGATGCCACCGCAGTGAGAATCCCGTGCACCAAAATGAAGAGTAGCCCCCGCTCGCCGCAACTAGAGAAAGCCCATGCATAGCAACTAAGACCAACGCAGCCAAAAATAAACTAAAAAAAAAAAAATCCTTACAGATACAGATAGATTGGTAGTTGGCAGACGCAGGGAGTGGAGGATGGGTGAAATGGGTGAAGGTGGTCCAAAGGTACAAACTCCCAGTTATAAAATAAATAAGTCATGGGGATGTAATGTACACCATGGTAGGGGGAAAAAATGAAAAAACGAGAAATGAGACTTCAAGAGGAACAGCAGATTTCCTGAGCAAGGAAGGCTTGTATCTCAGACTTCAGAGCAGGACGTCTGGAAGGCGACAGAGAAGAAAAGGACATTCTTTTTGCTGGGGGATGTTTAGGAGATATTAGGAGCTAGTGTTTCAGGCTGTGTGTTCAATAAGCTCTTTTTTTTTTTTCAGGGGACAATAGCACATTGTGTGGAGTTTTCTGAGAGCACCTGCTGGGCGGGGACCGCCTGGGGAGGTAGCACAAGAGAGGACCTTCCTGCTGGACCACAGAGCAGGGCAGACCCTTGTGAAGCAAAGGAAAGGGGAAGGGCCAGCCAGGCTGAAAGCCGGGGCAGAGGCGTGGAGGTATGTTAGGCTCTAGAATGTTCTGAGAACAGTAAGGACATGGTTTGGCTGGAGCCCAAGGCACACTGGGAGATACAGAAGGAGTTGTTGGGGGCTGGGCCCCAGATGCCGGAGTGAGGCTGGAGGATTTCCTCCTGGGGCCAGTGGGGGCCAGCAGAGCTGTGTGCTGGCAGGGCCAGGTGTGTTCAGAGCTGTGGCTGAGGATGGCTCCTCTCTGTGGCAGTTTCTCAGATGCCAGTGCAACATCTGTGAGCCAAGCACTCTGCTATAACTGGGAATTGTGACAACACCTCTAATTAACAGTTTTAAAAATATGTGTATGTGCGCGTATGTGTATGAGTCTGTGTGAGTGTGTATACGTGAGATTGTATGTGTTTGTATTTCTCTAGTCCTTCCATCTGTGGCCTCCTGTTAATGTCCCTTTCCTGTGGACTAAGAGGAGTGTCTTAGCAACTTTTCTGGGCAAGCCTTGAACTGGTACCCATTTTTCCCCCCTCTTTTTTTTAAAAATAAATTTATTTATTTTATTTATTTATTTTTGGCTGCATTGGGTCCTCATTGCTGCACGCAGGCTTCCTCTAGTTGTGGAGAGCGGGGGCTACTCTTTGTTGTGGTGCGCAGGCTTCTCATTGCAGTGGCTTCTCTTGTTGTAGAGCCCGGGCTCTAGGCGCGCGGGCTTCAGTAGTTGTGGCTCGCGGGCTCAGTAGCTGTGGCTCGTGGGCTGTAGAGCGCAGGCTCAGTAGTTGCAGAGCACAGGCTTAGCTGCTCCACGGCATGTGGGATCTTCCCGGACCGGGGCACGAACCCGTGTCCCCTGCATCGGCAGGCGGATTCTTAACCGCTGCGGCACCAGGGAAGCCCCCCTCTTTTTAAATGTATCTCTGTTCTTCTTCAAACAAGGAGGAAACGAGACGAGAACTCCTCCCAGTTGGAGGTTGCCCACTGCTTTTCCACCCCTTGCCGCGTACCCAGAGCGGGGACGGACAGCTGCATGCAGGATCTACCCTGGGGCAGCACTTGGTGGTCTGAATCCTCTGAGCCAGGCAGCCCTAGCTTTGAATCCTGGCTTGGTGCTCAATTTTTCCTAGCTGTGTAACCCTGGATAATAACCCTTGATCTTTTTTGAACCTCAAATTCTTCATCTGTAAGGGGAAGAAAGAATATTTACCTTGCAGGGCTGTGAGGATTAACAGTGCACACAAAAGGTCTTACCTAATGGCTCTGACATTGTAGACAGTTAGTATATAGTGGTTATTTTACTATTATCTGCAAAAGTGTAAGCCAGGTGGAGAGTTTTCGTACCTCTGTAGCACCTAGTGTTTATCCTGGCTTCCATTTCCCACATCTTAGGTGGACCGTTTCAGGGACATTGATGTTGAAACATCGGGCCTTCTAGAATCTTAACGCTTGACCAGAAATCAAGCAAGCAGCCTTTAATGGTGGAAAACAGGCAGAGGCACCTGTCCCGGTTCCCCATAGGTGGGAGGGTGATGGGATGGGGGCAAGGTTACTGGAATCACTAGGAAGGAAGATCTAGAGTTAAAGGAAGGGAGTTCCCTGGAGGTCCAGTGGTTTTAGGACTCGGTGCTTTCACTGCTGAGGGCTCGGGTTCAATCCCTGGTTGGGGAACTAAGATCCTGCAAGCTGAGCGGTGCAGCCCAAAAATATATATATATATATAGAGTTAAGGGAAGGCTCACTTTCTGCCCCCTGTGGAGATGAGTGAAGTAATAACATGGTTTTTTTTTTTTTTTAAAAGGAGGTGAAATTTAAAAATTATGAGGTGGAGGGTATTTCTGCTTTAGACTGGATGGTCTGGAGAGGCCTCTGTGGAGGGGACATTTCAGTGAAAGGTAAAACAGGAAGGTGCTGCCACGTGAGTTGGGAAGGAGGAGAGGCCGCTTTGAGGAAATGAAAGAAGGACCCCCAACCCCATAAGACAGAAGGGCAGTGCTGGGGAGATGGCCTGGGAGATGAGATCAGGGGAGCACGGGGCAGAGGCCAGATCACTCAAAGAGAGTCTTGGGGATGTTGGGGTCCTGCTTCAATCCACACACGTCAACCTCTACCCACCTTCCCCCTTCTGCGTCCTCCAAACTCGATCACCCAGGAACTCTGACACCAAGAGCTGCCCACCCTGCGACCACCAGCCTCCAGCTCTGCTCCTCCACTGTCTTTGTGCCTCAGTTTCCCCACCAAAAAATCCTTAATACCATTTTCCCCAAAGAGCCACTACACGAGGCTTCAAAGAGGTACTACCATCCCTCTCCATCTTTTCTCTTCTTTCTCCTTCTCTGCCTGGCCCAGGTGGGAGGGAGCAGACCCTACACCTTGGAGGTCAGCAGCTGAGCCTTAATAAAGCTTTGACTCCTTACTTAAAAAGGTATCTAGAAGGGTTGTTGTGAAGCCCCTGCCCGTAGAGCTCAGGCTCACCCTCCTTTTTTAGCAGAAGGGAAGCAGCTGGGCAGGTGAGGGAGGCTCCCTGCAGGGCAGCAGGTGCATGAGAGCTGCTCCCCGCCCCCCTCCGGCCTCACCCTCGCTTTGTCCCTGCTCTGATTATTGCTTTATTACTGTTTTCAGTCAGATATAATTCCGGCATTTTCTATAATCGTGATCTTTTCATTGATACCAGATTTCTATACAAAGATTTGTATATAAAATGATTATGTACCCACCAGAATACATTCCCCAGCAATTAGAACGCCTAAGATGCAGCTCCTATAACATTCCTTCTGCACATTCCTCATCTATTACTTTTGAAAGTGTTTTGTGATTTTTTTTTTTTGGTGCATGTGTTTACAAATCCAATAACAATTCTCATTTAGAGTTGCAAAACACGAAGCCAATTTTGAACCCAGACAGATGGCAGCTAAATGAAGTTTAATTAAAGAATGAGTGCTTTGAATCAAATCACTTTAAAAAGTACAGTACACTGAGATTCTGGAGAGGTTGCATAAACAGCATCTGGCTCTCTTGCAGAAAGCAGGGGCTGCTTGGGAGGACACACTTGGTAAGGCATCCCCCAGCGTATCTGGGGGTGCTGGCTGGGCACACTGTGGGCAAAGCGAGCAGGCGGGGTGGGGGGTGGAGGGGAGGTGGCCAGCGGCCCCCAAGCACATCCTCCGTACTCAGCCCGGACACACCTCCCAAAGCCCAGAGCGCCCGGGACAGGAGGCGAAACGGACACAGGTCACCTCTTGGTTCAAAAGCTTTGACTTGGGGGGGGGGGTCCCCCTTATGCTTTTATGAAATGAAGTCCGGCAACAAGGCGCGAAGGTTTGCTGCACCAACCTACCTATTTGCACACGTCCGAAAGATGACAGATGCAGAGACTCTGCAGTCCGCAGCGCTGGTGTTTCGGGGTTCCAGCGCCCTTCCCCGGGGCTCCCCGCCTCTCTGCGCAGCCGGCGGCGGGCACCGTCTCGGGCACGCGGAGCCCCGCCCGCCCGGGGCCGGAGCCACTTCCGGCTCTGGCCGCAGATCTGAGCCCGGGGGCGGGGCGGCCCTGGCCGGTCTAGACAACCGGGAAGCGCCAGCTGGGGTGCGGGGGCGCCAGGTGGACCCAAGTCCCAGGCCGGCCGGGCCGCGAGGGGGCCGGTGCCAAGGCTGCAGCCGCTCACTGCTCTGCGGCTGACGTAGAGAAGAAAGGGGACAGATCTGTGGGATGAGAGGCAGAGGAGGGGGACAGACCGGGAGCGCCAAGAAGTTGGCACTCAGTGCTGCGGGGGAGGGAAAGCAGTGGGGTTTTTTTAATCCAGGGAGAGACAGGATGAGATGGAGGAAGGCTGGGTGCCAAGAGAAGGGGGCTGAAGGCAAGGTGGCAGCTGCAACGATGTCCTTGATCTCCTAGGCAGTTTATGCCTTGAGGGTGGTGGTCAGTATAGGGGGTCGCCCCTCCCCCTGATCCTGGAGATTACAAGGCCAGCTGGGCCCAGGGCCAGGGGCCTGAGGATGGAGTGGAGAGCCCTGGCAGGTCCTGGGGCCACTGGCACGTGGCAGAGAGAGGACAAGTTTGGGTGGGGCATACCAAGCTCGTGTTTCTGGCTTCTTGCATCTTTCTAGGAGGAAGCAGAGTCTGGAAGGCTGGGACAGGGCCTTCCCTCCCAGCTCTGGGCACTGGGCTAACCCAGGGGGCTGGCAGAAGCTCCTGAACTGTTTGGATCGTGTACTTAGCTGATTCAGGACTCAGTTCCTCCAAGCTGTAGGCCTCCTGCTGGACCTTGGCTGGACCCCGTGGTCACCCTGACTCCTCCAAGCCCCAGCACTTGCATCCAATTGACCTCCAAGTCCTGTTGGCTGACCTCCCTGTTATTCTCCACCTGGCTCAAACCCCTGCCAGCTCTCCCTGGAACAACTACAAGAGCCTCCCACGTGGCCTCCAGCTTCTCTCTCCTCTGAAGTTTCCTCTCTGCTGGAAGTGGACCCTTCCAAAATGCAGATCTGGCCTTGGTTCTCCCCTGGTACTCCGTGCTGTGGCTCTCACCACCATACCCCATCACCTTCACCCGGCCCGCAAGGTCTTCCACCAGGGCCGGGGAGAACAGGATGCAACGTGCAAGGCTGGGCCAGCAGAACCCAGGCTGCATTTCTGCCCCCGTCCACCTCTCGATCACAGCACCATGTGCAGGGAACAGCCTGCTGGGAACACACCCACCTATCTGTCGCACTTCCAGCCACTCTCCTCGAGTCCTCTGCTCCGGCAACTCCTTGTTCCTGGAACTTCCAGGTTCTCAGTCCGGGCCTCCCTGCCTTTGCACGTGCGGCTCTCCCCCGCTTTGTCCCACTGTCCTGCGCCAGCCCTCCCCGCTTTGTCCCACCAACTCCTAATGCGCTTCTAGGACCATTTCCTGATTCTGCGCTAGGTAAGGGCGCCCTGCCTTCCCCACCAGGACTGAATGAGCAGCCACTGGGTGCCAGGCCTGGACTACCGCCAGGCCCTTTTGGCTTGTCTTTCTGCCTCGTCTCATCCTTTCCTTCACCTTTCCACCTGCCACCAAAGTGGTCTTTCTGAGAAGCAGCTGTGACCCATCACTCTGCTTCAGTACCCAGAACTCTATCAAAAAACCACCCCAGGTGCTGGCTTCAGCAGCACACACACTAAAATTGGAACAATACAGAGATTAGCATGGCCCCTGCGCAAGGATGACACGCAAATTCGTGAAGCAGTCCATATTTTGAAGAGAAAAACAAATACCGTATGCTAACACATATATACGGAATCTTAAAAAAAAAAAATGGTTCTGAAGAACCTAGGGGCAGGACAGGAATAAAGACGCAGATGTAGACAATGGACGTGAGGACACAGGGAGGGGGAAGGTAAGCTGGGATGAAGTGAGAGAGTGGCATGGACATATATATGCTACCAAAAGTAAATAGCTAGTGGGAAGCAGCCGCACAGCACAGGGAGATCAGCTCGGTGCTTTGTGTCCACCTAGAGGGGTGGGATAGGGAGGGTGGGAGGGTGG
>NW_021145302.1:27724-33979 GCF_002837175.3 Physeter macrocephalus
ACCAGCCGCACACACAAGGGAGATCAGCTCGGTGTTTTGTGTCCACCTAGAGGGGTGGGATAGGGAGGGTGGGAGGGTGGGAGGGAGACGCAAGAGGGGGGAGATATGGGGATATATGTATATGTATAGCTGTTCACTTTGTTGTACGGCAGAAACTAACACACCACTATAAAGCAATTATACTCCAACAAAGATGTTAAAGAAAAACACACACAAAAAACCCACCCCAGCCCTCCAGGCCCAACCCAAAGCCCCTTCGCCAAGATGCCTTCCCTCCAGCTATGGAGAGTCCATACTTGCTTATCATACTTGACTTAAAAAAAAAAAAAAAATATATATATATATATATATATATATATATATATATTTATTTATTTGGTTGCATCAGGTCTTAGTTGCAGCAGGCAGGCTCCTTAGTTGCAGCTCGCTGGCTCCTTTGTTGCGGCATGTGGGCTCCTTAGTTGCGGCATGTGGGACCTAGTTCCTGGACCAGGGATCGAACCCAGGCCCCCTGCATTGGGAGCTCGGAATCTTAATCGCTGTGCCACCAGGGAAGTCCCCATACTTGACTTTTCAGACTTCACCTGAGTTACTGGGGCAAAGACAAGACGGCCCCTTACCACACTGAATGCTCCCTGAGGCCAGGGGGGTCAGCCTAGCACTTTGCCTTCCGTGGTGCCGCATCCTGAGGTCATGTGACCCCAGCAGCAGCCAAATGAGTGAAGTCTGTACCCAGGGCCCAGCGGTCAGGGCCACTGCCTCTGCTTTGGCAAGGACAGAGGGCCTGGGCAGGCCACCTGAGCTGGGTTTCCTGACCTCGTTCCAGTGACAGCTGCAGCCACAAATTCCAAGAGAGAACACGCAACAAAGGCAATGCTTTTTTTTTTTTTTTTTTTTTTTTTTTTTACTTATTTAAAAAGGCCTTGCCGGCAGGAATATAGTGTAAAAATCATTGGAAAAACTAAAAGGCATCGATACATATCCGAATATACACTTTGTACATAAATTACATTTCCTTTAGTCTTTCTGAGTGAGGTCCTGATTCAGCACTGAGGTCTAGTAATTCAGAGGTCCCGGGAGCTGCACGTTCAGACCGGCATAGTCCACCATGTACATTGGCCATTGCTAGAAAGAGGGGGACAGAGAGCCCGGGTTAGGACTCCAGGTGACGTGGAGAGCACACCAGAACACTCAGCGCTCCTTTCTGAAGGGCTTCCTCAGATGCTATTTATTTTGAGGCCATGGAATGCCCAGAGATGGGATGTGACCTAAGGTCACGCAGTTCACCAGTGGCCATGGGGCCTGGCCTGGAGCCTTCTGACCTATTCCCACCTGTGTCCCGGGGGCTAACCATGTGAGTAGACATGTGGGGAGGGAATTGGGAATTGGCTCAGAACTGCTGGTCACCCCCACCAACTCAGCCCCCTCCAGGCCTCAGGCTCCAAAGCAGCTGTCCTGTCTCTCTGGGTGGTGGGAGGCGCTAGGGACCCTCTGTGAGCACCCTGGCAGGAACAGAGGCAAAGCCTGAGCTTCGGGGTTTAGCAGGAAGGGGTCCAAGGATAAACAAATCCTAAAGTAATTTTCAACCATCTTCCAATATTCTCCCCATTTGGACTCGGGATTTCAAAAGATAATATTTTGAAATCAGAAAGAACCCTCAAGTGTGTGCCCTTAATGAGGTTTTCCTCGTGGGTGGGAGAGAAAAATCCAGCCACATGGCAGAACAGGTGGAGCTCTGGAGGTGGGATCTCCATCCACCACTGACCAGCCGTGAGGCCACAGAGTCATTCGGCCTCTGACCCTGGTTTTCCTTGTCTACATACTGCAGGGAACACCTCCCAAGGCTGTGGCTCAGAGCATGTGATGTGAGCCCAGAGATTAGTCTAGCATCTGATTGCCCCGGGAACCCAGGAGTCTGCCTGAGGTCCTGCTGAGTGGGTGGTCTGGTCCCTTCCCTCTCCTCGGCCTCAGCTTGCCCATCTGCACAGTGGGAGTGTGAACTCCTTCCCCGGGCGCCTGTGGGCACCTGATGAGAGGGGAGTGGACTATCTTATGGATAGGGCAGGCAGATGTGTCTGCAGACTCCACTCAGGGCCCAGCATCTCCCCGCACCCCAGACCCACGCTCCAGAGTAGACGAGCCTGCCCGAGTGCCGGCTGAAAGCCAGAGAGAAGAGGAGTCAGGTCCAGGTCTGTGCCAGTTTACCACGAGTGAGATCTGGTTGGTGGATGCCACCGACTCCGGGTTAGAGGAGGAGGAAGAGGAGATGGAATTCCCTTCGGAGACCCGCTTTCTCTTGCGCTTGGGGATGCTGCTGTCTTTGGCTGGTGGGAGAAAGGGCTGCTGACGCCGGGTGCCAGGGCCACTGTGTCTTGGCCTCCTGACCACCCCCTGGAGAGGGCCTTGCTCTCAGGTTTGAAGTCCCCTTCTCAGCACTCAAGGCTCCCAACCCACCAGCGGCTGAGGCCCATCTCTCCAGCCTCCTTCCCTAAGCAGCCCCGCGCCCCACTCGCCCACCCTCCTGCTCGTGTTCACCTGTCTGCTTTGCTAACAACAGAGCCTCCTTCCCCAGGGAGGTCTCCCCAGCAGGCTCAGCTCAGGCCCAGGGTTTCCTTATACCCTCCCCAGACCACGTAGCCTGCGGGCTCCCGGCCTCCCCAGAACTCCCAGACTCTGAGCCACACAGACCTAAGTCTTAAGGGGAGTCACTTAGTGGCCAACGGGCCTTCATTTTGTCACAAGTAAAATGTAAGATCCTGCAGGCTTGCTGGGAGAGTCACATGAGCTAATGTGCCTGGTGCCCAGTAAACAGTCAGAAACTGAGAATTGGTATCAGTATTGTTGCTACTGTTACGGCTGATGTGTGATGACCCAGATCGGACTTGCTGTGAATGATGACAGGTCACAGGTACTAGTAGACAGGCAGTGTCCCAATGGAAAGAAACCCTGGTTTAGAGCCAGAAGTCCTAAGTTCCAACTCCACTGCTGCCACTTACTAGCTGTGTGACCCTGGTAAATTGATGAACCTCTCTGAGCCCGAAGGGGACAACTGTGATATGAGACTCAAAGGGGATGATGTGTATGAAAGAGCCTAGTGCCAAGCCCGGCACAGAGCAGGACTAGCAGGGGTTGTATTGCTGCTGAATTCAATTCATGTGAATATGTAAGACTTTGTACCAAAAAGATCTGCAGCTGTATATTGGGGAATTCCCTGGCGGTTCAGTGGTTAGGACTCTGCACTTCCACCTCAGGGGACTGGGTTCCATCCCTGGTCGGGGAACTAAGATCCTGCATTCTCAAGGCCAAAAAAAACAACAACAACAACGAATTGGCAGCTGTGTGATGCATAGGTGGGGACTGGGCTTGACTGAGTGGATGGACAGGTTACTGACACAGCCCACCAGAAGGGTCTGAATGACACAGCATAAGGGCAGGCTGGGCCCAGGGGGCAACTGTTTGTTCAGCTGCTGAAGCAAGACCAGAGCCTGGCGCCTGGGATGTGGTATAAAGACCCTGGGAAATAGGAGACTCTGGAGGCAGGAGGAGCCCAGGTTGTGAGCCAGGGAGCAGGAATTTTTGTAGGAGGCTCCAATGCAAACAAGTCAGAGGTGCTGGCCCAGGGCTGTGGCCACCCTAGGGTCTTGGCCACGGCGGGGGGTGGTGGATGTAAGTGACAGCATCCAGTCTCTGATCATTTGTCCCCAACTCTCCTCCCTGAGGCCTCCGTGGAGCCTTCTGTGTGTCTGCCTTCGACCTGGGAGCAGGTCCCAAACCTAGTCGCCTCCCTACCGTGAGTGCCTAGTGCCATGCCCGTGGCCTCAGCACATGCTAGAAGGAGGTGGCTGCCGGTTGCCTGTGCCACCCCAGCCTGAGGCGTCCCAGGGGAACTGGGACCATCTGGGGTTGGACCATCTTGGGTCTCAGGCTGGGGTGGGGCCACCTCGCTGAATTCCGTCACTGTCCCCATTAAGCAGCCACGCTGGGGCCTGCAGTCCACGGTGGCCTGTGGTTCAGGTGGATGGTCCGGACACCAGGTTCTAGGCGGCCACCAACTCACTATATGGCCTTGGCAAGTCCCTTCCCCTCCCTGGGCCTCAGTTTCCCAGAGGTACCGTGAGAGGTGGGACTAGATGGGTGTTTCTTAATCAGAGGTGCACCTCCCAATCCCCAGGGCTCCATCCTCTCGAGCTCTGTGGCACACCTGCTTAATCAGAATCCCAGAGTTTCCCAGGTTCTTGCGCCCTGAAAGGTTCCAGAAGACCAGGGTCTGGTGCAGGTGCTGCCCTGCAAATGCAGGCAGAATCTAGGGGGCCCAGCCGGTCTCGGGCAGCGCCCGCCTGCCTCACCCCTGCCGACCCCACGTCACCCCTCCTCACCTCCCCAGGTGACTTCCGCCATCCTACCTGACGCCCCCTCTTGCTGGTTCCAGCCTGTCCCTCATCCTCTCTAGCAGATCTGACACCCTCTCTAGCTGAGCCTCTCTAGCTGATCTGGCCCTCTGTGGCAGGGCCTCTCTGAAGGGCGCCTGCAGGCTTCCTGTCCTTCCGGCACCTGGGGATACGGGTGCTGCAGAGGGAGGTGTCAGGCTCCCTGGGGAGGTACTGGGAAGGGGACTACACTTCCCTCTATCGCGTGCCACTTGGCCCAGACCTGTCCATAGACTCTGGTCCCTGAGAGGCAGAAGGGTGGCCTTTTTTTTTTTTTTTTTTTTTTCCAGCCACACCGCATGGCTTGCGGGATCTCAGTTCCCTGACCGGGGATTGAACCCGTGCCCCCTGCAGTGGAAGCTCAGAGTCCTAACCACTGGACTGCCAGGGATTTCCCAAGGATGGCCTCTTTAGCCTCTGACTTACCTGGCACCTTGGCATCATTGCAGATTTCTGCAAAAGGTCTGAAAAAGAGAAAGATGAGGTGGTAGTTAGAAAATGAGGTTTCCCCTCCTCCTTCTCACCTGCTCCCTGAGTCTGGGCGACATCTCTCGTGAGATGACATGAGATGAGATGCCGCCACTGCTGGAACATTAGCCAGGTAAGACCTGGATGAAAACGGTCAGCATCCCCGCCCAGAGCAGGCGCGTGATCGCCAGTCTCGGGACCTGGTTTCCTCTAGAGAGCGAGGGTGTCGTCTGACCAAGTGATCAAAAGTGTGTGCCTAGATTTTTACGTAAATGGATATTTGAGACAGTAGTATATTTTAATATATCTTTTACTTTTTATTTTATTGATTATTTTACTTGCAGTGTTATTATATGAACCACCCCCCACAAATTAGACGTAACCCAAATGTCCATCAATAGAGGACATTATGGTCCATCTAAACCGTCATTAAAGGGAGTTATCATGGAAATGGATAATGGTCAAATACACGCAAGATAGCCAGAGAGGAAACAGCAAGTTTTACTTACTGCCTACAGATAAATACTGTTTGATCTTAGTTTCATTTTTCAAAATATATATCTAACAGGCATTAAAAGAAAAGGGGAAACGTTAAAGGAAAACCCCAGAATGTCTTTGGTGGTTCTCTGTGGACAGTATGCCTACAGGGTGTGGGGTGGGCATTTTCTCCTATTTTCCAGAAGTTACTTCAGGGGGTGGACTGTAGTTGGGAAGGAAGGGAAACCTCTACTTTTCATTTGAGACCCCTCTGAATAATTTGATTTTTTTGACACATGCAAATACTATTTTAATTTGAAAACATGGAGTATAAAATTGAAAAGAAAATATGGGTAGAGGAAAAACTGAGAAAGAAATGCACCACCAGGGACTTCCCTGGTGGTCCAGCGGATAGGACTCTGTGCTCCTAATGCAGGGGACCCGGGTTCGATCCCTGGTCAGGGAACTAGATCCCACATGCCGCAACTAAAGATCCTGCATGCCGCAAAGAAGACCTGGCACAGCCAAATAAATAAATAAATATTAAAAAAAAAAAAAAAGCACCACCAGTGTTAACTCTGAACAGGAGTGTTATGGGTTATCTTCCTCGTTTTTTCTACTTTTTGTATTTTCCCAAGTTTGCTGTGTGTATTGTTTCTAAATCAGAAAATAATCAAATAAACTACCGTTTTTTTTTTTTGTTTTTTTTTTTTTTTTTTTGTGGTATGCGGGCCTCCCTCTGCTGTGGCCTCTCCCGTTGCGGGGCACAGGCTCCGGACGCGCAGGCCCAGCGGCCATGGCTCAAGGGCCCAGCCGCTCCGCGGCATGTGGGATCCTCCCAGACCGGGGCGCGAACCCGGTTCCCCTGCATCGGCAGGCGGAC
>NW_021145302.1:35167-47096 GCF_002837175.3 Physeter macrocephalus
ATGGCTCAAGGGCCCAGCCGCTCCGCGGCATGTGGGATCCTCCCAGACCGGGGCGCGAACCCGGTTCCCCTGCATCGGCAGGCGGACGCGCAACCACTGCGCCACCAGGGAAGCCCCTACCGTATTTTTTAAAAAACACGATAAGGATATATAGTAAAATACAGACAGTGGTTGTCTCTGGGGGGTGGGGGTACTGAATTACTGTTATTTTCTAAATACAGTAAAATGGGTAAACATGAGGGGAATAGTAAAAAGGAAAAAATCAAATTTAATTAAAATCAAAAAAATAAACAAACACCCATGAATGCTGAGGCCTTGTGTTTCAGTTGAAAGGGGTTGTAATCAGGACATCCAGGGCTACAGACTGAATGCTGGTGTCCCCGAAAAATTCAAATGTTGAAACCTAATCCCCACTGTGATAGTATTTGTTGGTGGGGTCTTTGGGAGGTGATTAGGTCAGGAGGGTGGAGCCCTTGAGAACAGGATTAGTGCCCTTATTAGAGGCCCCAGATTGCTCCCTTGTCCCTTCCACCATGTGAGGACACAGCGAAAAGAGGGCCATCTGTGAACCAGGAAGAGCCTCACCAGACGCCAAATCTGCTGGCACCTTGATCTTGGACTTCCCAGCCTCCAGAATGGTGAGAAATAAACTTCTTTTGTTTAATCTACCCGGTCTGTGGTATTTTGTTACAGCAGCCCGAATGGACTAAGCTACCTGGGTCTAGAGCCCAGCTGACCCACTGTGACTTACACTGTCCCTTTCCTCACTCTGGGTATCAGTTTCCTGATCTTTAAGATGAGAGTGCTAAGCTAGTCCATCTCCTGGATTCTGTGCAAGTGAAAGGTCCCTCTCTCTCCTTTTCTCTCTCTCTCTCTCTCTCTCTCTGACTCCTGGCTGGGCCTGCTTTGGGGGTTCCCCTCCCAGATCCAAGCAGCACCCTCTCCCATGGCCCCCGCCACCCTGCCCACCCTGACGCAGGTGCTGGGGGCACTCACTGGAGCTGGTTGATGATGACCATGCGGACGTGCTCCCGAGCCTTCAGGATCTTCTCCAGCCGGTGTATGTCATATGTGTTGGGGTTCCGGAAAGGGATGTCATCAGGCAGGCCTGTGACCTCGACAGCATCTGGGCTGTCCCGAATCAGTTTGTAAGGGACCAGCACAGGCCGGTTCAGGCCCAGGGCCTCACCTAGAGGGCACAGGGAGTCAGGGAAGATGTCCCCTGTCAAAGCCAAGCTCTGTGGGGAACGGCTGGGACCCAGCACAGCCCCACTCAGTAGCCACTGCACCACAGAGTTTATAAGTCTACACACACACCACTTTTTTTTTTATCCAATTAGCAAAACTAAAAATCCAGGAGGGGTGGTGGAGGGAAGGAGTGGGGGCTTGGGATTAGCAAATACAAACTAGTATATACAGGATGAATAAACAACAAGGTCCTACTTATAGCACAGGGAACTATATTCAATATCCTGTGATAAACCAGAATGGAAAAGAATATGAAAAAGAATATGTATAACTGAGTCACTTTGCTGTACAGCAGAAATAATACAACATTGTAAATCAACTATACTTCAATAAAATTAAAAAAAAAAAAATCCATCGAATTCCCTGGCAGTTCAGTGGTCAGACTCCACGCTACCACTGCAGGGGGCATGGGTTCGATCCCTGGTCAGGGAATTAAGATCCCGCATGCCTCAAGGCTCAGCCAAAAAAAAAAAAAAAAATTCAATATCCAACACTGGCAATGAAACAGGTACTTTCACACATGCCCAGTGCAATGATCTGTTAAGTGTGCACGCCTGGACCTGACATATGAGGACCTGATGCCTGCTAAAAATCCACTCCTATTGTGTTAGAAAACATAAAAGTCCTTACTTAGGTATTTGAGGCTGAAATGACGGGATGTCTTAGATTTGTTTCAAAGTACTAAACCTATCAAAGGGTGCCTGTGGAAAGAGATGAACTGAGATTGGCAAAATGCTGGTAAGCACAGAAGCCAGGTTTGGGTTACATGGTGGGTCATTTTGTCATTCTCTCTGCTTTTGTATATGTTTGAAAACTGATTCCAAAATAAAAAGTGAAAAAGACACCACAAACCACCAGCAGAGTTGCTTCCTGTTACTCTCAAAATGAAACCCCAACTCGAGGTCCTGGCCTGCCCACCTCTCCCAACCCCGTCATTGGGACATCTTCCCACTCCAGGCCCTCCTGCCTTCTCGCTGCTCCCCAGTCACCGGGCTGTTCCCTCTGCCTGGCAAGCTTCCTTCTAATGTCTGTCCCCTCCTGACATTCAAGTTCTGGCTAAAACGTCCCTTCTTCCAGGAGCTTTCTTTCTTTCTTTTTCTTTTTAAATTAATTAATGAATTAATTAATTGATTTTATTTTTGGCTGCATTGGGTTTTCGTTGCTGTGCGCGGGCTTTCTCTAGGTGTGGCGAGTGGGGGCTACTCTTCGTTGGGGTGCGCGGGCTTCTCATTGCAGTGGCTTCTCTTGTTGTGGAGCATGGGCTCTAGGCGCACGGGTTTCAGTAGTTGTGGCACTCAGGCTCAGTAGTTGTGGCACGCGGGCTCAGGAGTTGTGGCTCACGGGCTCTAGAGCGCAGGCCCAGTAGTTGGGGCGCACGGGCTTAGTTGCTCCGCAGCATGTGGGATCTTCCCGGACCAGGGCTTGAACCCATGTCCCCTACACTGGCAGGTGGATTCTTAACCACTGCGCCACCAGGGAAGTCCCCAAGGAGCCTTCTCGTTCACCGATCCAGACAGGCCATGGCTACCCCCTCTCACCCTCATCACATTTCTACATTTTCCTGTTTTCCTTTGACACTCTCTGAAATTCTTTTTTTTTTAACTGTCTTTCTCTGCTACAATACAAAGTGGAGCCAATACTACTAAATTCATCACAAACAAAATGTATATAGAGTACCTAGTGCAGCCTGGCACCCAGTAATCTAGAAAATGCTCCATCAGTGGTAACCGTATTATCAACTGCACCATCCTGGGTTCCGCCCTGGCACCTGGATGCCTTCTGCACAGGACCTGGCACCTTTCATATAATGCACGGCCAGTTCCCTCCCGACACTGAGCCCCTGGACAGCGGGATCAGATGCCTTCCTCTGGAATCTCAGGGCTCAGTATGCGTTGGGCTGACAAGCGTCTGCGTGAACAGGCACTTGGCCGTGGGACACGGCCTCTGCACACAGCCCAGCCCCAGAGAAACAGAAATGCTGACTGTAGCCATCCCCACTGTGTGTACCGCAGATCAGGGTTTTTTCCCCTTTCTTGGCTGGGGAGAATGAGGGATCAACTCCCATCAGTCTGGGACAGGGCAACTATGTCCCCAGGGAGCAGACAGGCCAGCTGGGGGCACCTGGAGGCCAGGCTGGCTGCAGAGGGAGGGGCGCCTCCAAGGAAGGCTGCCGCCCAGGCCCTGCCCTCCCCTGCCACGCACTGACCGTATTTCTCGTTGAAGAGCTCCTTCACCTGCTCCCGGAGGATCACCTTCTCCCCAAGCCTGTTGGCATCATCTTCATCTACAAGAAGAAGACGAGGGGGCGTGAGGGTGGGCACGGTCTCGGCCACCGGACCTGCTCCTTCTCCTCCACGGCGGCCCAGACCCTCGCCTGCTGGCGCAGACTCTCCAGGGCCCGCCCACTCCCCTGCAGCCTGCTTCTGGCCTCAGCCGTCTGTCTGTACATCCATCCACCCTCCCCACCTTCTCTGAATACCTTCCCCGTACAGGCCCCAAGTCAGGCATGGAGGACCCCGAGGAGAGGGAGGCCGCGAGCCTCCTCCCAGGACCTCACAGCCTAGCAGCGGCGGTGCCCAGAAGTGCGACGGGGGACACCTCCGAGGAGACGTGGGGCATGAATCGGGGTGCCTACCCCGTCCGTGCAAGTCTGGGGAGGCCCCCTGGGAGAGCAGGATGTTCAAGTGGTCTCTTGGAAGGCAGGTAGGGGTCTGTGACAAGTGGGGTGCGGGTGGGAAAAGACAGCAGGTGTAGGACTGGCCCACGCGTGGGCATTGAAGGGAGAAAGGTCACAACGTGCTGGATGTGGCTAAAGCCTGGGCCGGTGCCGGGGACGGGGCAGTGATGGGACCAGCAGCGTGTGCTGACCTGGCTGAGCTGGGCTCCCAGAACTCACCCTGGTTGCCTTGCACACCGAGCCCCAGGCCTGTGAGCAGGGAGACAGGCGTGCTTTGGGGGTGCAGGGGCCGCACACCCTTCCGGCCTAGCGTCCAGGGCAGCCCTCCACGGGCACTTTCTGCTTGGACCCTGTGCTCCCCTCACTCCTTGGCCTAGAAGAGCAGCTGGGGGTCAGTGGAGCCCCCCAGGGACAGGGCCGGGCTGGGCGGGAGTGGATGGCAGGGAGAAGGTCCGGGCTGCGGGCTTGTGCCCTGGGCTGGGGAGGGAGCTGGAGTTCCAGGAAGGGCCCGGGCACCCTCGCACAGCAACCACAGGGCTGGGCCTCTGGGGCGGGGCTGAGGACTCTAGAGCTGGCAGCCGGCAGGGAGCCAGGGCCCGGGAGGTGAGGGACAGAGCAGACAGAATGGGTCTGTGAAGAAAAACAACTCCTGTGTTAATCTGGAAAATCTCACAGAACTCGGTTCCATTTGGGAAGCCAAGGGCTCTGTGCCACTCAGACTGTCTGCTGCCCCCGCCTGCCCTTCACACCCCGTCCAGGAGGCCCAGCCCTCTCCCTGCACCACCGCCAGGGAGGGGCCTCCATTCCCAGTCCGGGGCCGCCCCTCAGGGCAGAGAGCTTCCCGCACTGCCTGGCGCCTCCTCGTCCTTCACCCTCTGTCCCTGCTCTGGTCCTGTTCTTGCCCGAGCTGCTGACTCTGGAACCTAGATCTGCCGAACCTCGGAGCTCCTAAATCTCTCTTCAACCACGGCCTACCATCCACCTGGGTGCCCACGAGACACTGCAAATGTCAGGCATCCCAGATAACATCCTCCCTCTTGTGTCCCCATCTTAGGGAGTGATGGCTCCCCTCGGCCACACCAAGACCCCAAACTCAGCACCCCCGGAGCCCTCCATCTTTCCACACGCCCCAACATGGCCCTTCCAGATGGTTGTCAGCACCCCGGATGTGGCGAGAGTCAATCTGACCCTCCTCCAGGTCAGCAGACAACTAGGACCGAGCCCTGGGCCCCAGGGCCACCTAGAGCCTGTAGAGAGGTGGAGGACACTCTCTATCTAGCTAACCCCCTGCGACCAGGGAGTGCTCTGGTGGCCGGCATTCTGCACAGGCACGGCAGCACCACAGAGGCCAGGGAAAGATCAGCCTGGATTCACCCAACGAGCACTTGGATGCTCTGCTGGCAGCTTTCCCGGACGCGGTCATGGCCACTGCTCACCACAGCCGAGGACACAAAGGTTCAGAGAGGTTAAGTAACCTGCCCAAGGTCACACAGCCGCTAAGTGCCAGGAATACTCTGTCTGACCCCAAAGTCCTCGTCTTTCACTCTACCACGCACTCTGGGTTTCCTGAAGTCTCAGTTTCCCATCTGTAGAAAGAAGGGTTGATCTTTAAGGTGTTTCCTCTAAATCTCTCATTCCATCAGCTCACGGTTGCACGCCTCTGTCTCCTCTCAAGCCCAGGGCAGGGCCGGGCTCAGTCGGTACATGACAAAAAGCCTTCTGGACTAAAAGACAGCACCTCAAAGCAAGCCCACAAGCTCAGGTCCCCGTAGTTGCTGGACATGGCCGTCACCTGTGCACCTCTCTGGGAGCGCGGGACTCACTCACCAACCCCACCTCCCCCTGCAGGCTTCTGCTGGACCGCTGCCAGTGGGGGGAGAGAGACAAAGACAGGGCAGGCCTGGGCTGCACACTGCCCTCGCCTTGTGAGAGGCAACGCCAGGCCCAAAGGGCCACACGTGGGCCACGCCATGTCACCTCTCAGCATTTCAGCTCACAGTCTTGACACAGTATTCGTCTTGGACAAATATTTCACGAGCACCGTCCCATCTGGATGCAGTGCTGCCCTTGGGCATTTAGCAGAGTACAGAGCACAGCCCTAGACGAGGCAGGGGAGAGCGAGGAACACTCGGTGACCCACTGGGCTTGATAACTGTCAGTGCATGGCTCGTGGAAACATGGGGTGGGGGGGGACGACCCCAACCCAGCCAGGGATCAAGGAGGGCTTCCCAGAGGAGGTGACACCCATGCCACCCAAGGCCCCCTGGGACGCAGACTTATCTGCACGTTGGGGCCGCAGGCATCCCGTGGGTGCTCAACGCATGTTAGAGGACATGGAAAATTTCCCCTCCCCTATGTCCTGTCTGATCTGCCGGGAGAACATCCCCAAACCAGGCTGCAGCTGACAGGGAGGGGTGACACCACATCACAGGGCAGCCAGCACGAAGAGCACACAGGTCGGTCTCAGGCAGCAAACTGTGGCAGCAGTTAAAAGTCAGGAAAGTGGGACCTGAGTTGCCTGAGGGATGCTGGTGGCACCGGGAGGTGTCCTGAATGCCTCTGGAGTGCGGTGGGAGTTTAGGGGCCTTTTTCCATAATACCAAGAATAATCACAGCTGCTGAGCGGACCAAGCATGTCCCACGTGCAGACTGTCAGGCTCACGACGCGCGTTACCGCTGGATCCTCCCGGCTCAGCGTCGGGCCTCTGAGAGGATGCCCACGTTTCTCCGCAGCTGCTCCTGGCTTCTCCCCCACCTCTTTGTTTTTACTTAATTTGGAGGCAGGGGGTTCCATTTTTCTTAGAGGACTAGTTTTTGAATGAAATGGGCCAGGTTAGCCTCTGGCGGGGGCTGGAGGGGAGAGAGGCGCTGGTCCTCTGAACACTCAGAGGCAGCCCCTCGGGTGGTGAGGGCAAATGAGTGACACAGTTGCTGGGAGGTTGGACCTGAACCCCAGGTGAAGAGGCCCTGCCTGTGCTCCTGCTTGAGCCCCAGCCCTCCAGCTCCATGCAGCGGGGAGGGCTGAACACGCTTGTGTCGGGGGGCTCGGAGGTGCCCAGGACAGAGCTGGTCTCCTGTGACCTGAATCATGGCATCCGTCCTCAGCTGGCCCCTGGCCGAGTCCTGGCGAGCCCCGGTGTGGAGGAGGAAGGCCATGCACCCTGCTAGGCTGCACCTCCAGCCAACTGGGCCTGTTGGCAGGCTGTGGGCGGGTCACAGGACTCCTTCCTGACAGAGCCAGGCTCCTGCCACCACCGTCACACACCCACCGTCTGGAGAGGGGGTGGCCGGGCCCGTGGTCACCAGGGACCTCCCCAAGGATGGCTGTGGGCAGCGGCTGTCCTCGCCTAGGCTGGGGTGGGACGGTCCCGGAAGCCATCACCTCTGAGTCTGGTCTGCTTGTGGGCGAAACTAGGATCAGGAAACATGAGAACACGGGGAGGAGGGTGAGGCACAATCACTGGGGCCCCGTGGGGCCTCGGCCGTACACCCAGTGGTCTTTCCCAGGCTCTGAGGTGCAGCCCTGTTGCCAGGAGTTAAGACCACACGCTCTGAAGTCTGACTGCCTGGTTTCAAATCTTGGCTCTGTTATTAGCTCGTGACCTTAGGCAACCACTGGATTTCCTCGTTTGGCAGGTAGCAACAGGGCTTCCCTGGGGCGCAGTGGTTGAGAGTCCGCCTGCCAAGGGGACACGGGTTCGAGCCCCGGTCCGGGAAGATCCCACATGCCGCGGAGCGGCTGCGCCTGTGCACCACAGCTGCTGAGCCTGCTCTCTGGAGCCCGTGAGCCACTACTGCTGAGCCCGCGCTCCACAACTACTGAAGCCCGCGCGCCTAGAGCCCGTGCTCCGCAACAAGAGAAGCCGCCGCAGTGAGAAGCCCGCGCGCCGCAACGAAGAGTAGCCCCCGCTCGCCGCAGCTAGAGAAAAGCCCCCGCGCGGCAACGAAGACCCAACGCGGCCAAAAATTAAAACAAAAAACAAAAAACACCTTAAAAAAAAATTAGCAACAACGACCACATGAAGCTGCCGTGAGGATGAGGTGAGGACGTTACGCCCGTGCCTGGCACGGTCTACGATCTAGTTATTACTCTTCTTCTCTGGGGGGGGCTCCTGCCTGAGCTTCTCTGAACCCAGGTTGGTTGTAAGGACACCAACGGTTGCAAACATTTCAGAATGTTTTCCATTTGGAAATGTCACAGGGCTCCGTGCGGAGTGTGGTGTGTCCTCAACGTACCTGCCTGAATGCCTGTAGACAGTGGGGAGAAAGGGGGTCCTCAGGGCCAGCGACAGGGAAGTTCCCTGGCCCAGCAGGTTGCGAGGCAATCTTGACCGTAACCCTAATGCTGTGTGGTATTTGGAAAAGCACTCAACCTCTGCGAGCCTCAGTTTCCACATCCCTCAAATGGGAATCCTGGCCTGTTGGGAGTGATCCAATGATACCGGGCATAAAAAAATTTAAGGTCTTATGCCATCAGTGTCAAGTTATCACTGATGTTATTACCAGATCAGTGCCTCAGTTATCCTGTGTAGTCTCAGGAAACGAAATCTTCCATAGGAAACTCTTCCCGATGACGGAAGTTTGTTCTCTTAAGTCCCTGGGTTTGCTTTACTCATGTGGGGAAGACCATTTTCTAAAACTCATCAAGTACCCCTTTCTTATTAAGCACATGGTTGGGGGTAGGCGGAGGTCACCCGCATGACCTGACCACCAGTGCTGTCCAGAAAGTGCTGTTGAACTTGCCCTGGCTGCAGTGACCTGTCCCCCACTGCCCCAGGCTGGCATTTCTCCTGTCTCTTGCTGCTGTTTCCAGTTTTCTGGTCTCCTCTCTCTCACCACTCTCTATCTCACTACTGTAGCTCTCATCTTGTTGTTTCTAATCTGCTGTCTGTTGGCCTGAGGCTTAACTGAATTTTGCCTGAGGAAAGAGCAACCAGGCTTATTAAACCACAGCCATGCTATGTACACAGTTTTAAGCCAGTCAGCTCGGGGTGACGCCTGGGGTGGCCTCACAGCCCTCTCCTGGGGCAAAGTACACGAGCCCTGAGCAGCCTGGCCTTTCTGCACCTAGTCTGAGGTCCCCAGCTCAGGCTGATGGCTGTGTGCTGACAGTCATGATCCGAAATGACACAGAGGCAGCCAGCAGCCAGGAATGCTGCTCAAAGGGAGAGACCAGATCTCCGGGGAAGAGTGGAATAACTATTCCTCCTCAGCCCTCTCGAAGCAGCCTCTCCTCTCTGCCAGGCCTGGGCTGGGCGATCCAGGCAGAAAGCAGACCTGGGCGGGCCTGGCTCTCGAGAGAGCAGAGGGTGGATATCCACGGGCACCCCACCTTGGCAGAACAGCTGCCTTGTGCAGGGAGCAGGGGCTGCTCAGGTGGGGACGAGCCAGGTCCCTCTCTGGGACCCTGCGACTTACACGATACCTCCCTTTCCTGGCACCAGACCTTTGCCAGGATAAAAGGGTAAAACTCAGTTCATCTCTTAACCCCTTCCATGGTCTGTATTTAGGGGCAGCAGGAATTCTGGGGTTTTTTTGGCCAGGCTGCACGGCTTGTGGCATCTTAGTTCCCCGACCAGGGATTGAACCCGGGCCCTCGGCAGTGAAAACGCCAAGTCCTAACCACTGGACCCATGAGGAAGTCCTCCATCTGTTTTACAGACGGAGAAGCTGAGGCTCAGAGAGGGGGTGGCCGTGCTGCAGTGGGGTGGAAGCCCTCCCCAGGCCCATGACCTCATGTACCCAAGAGAATCTTTCGTATGTGTGCCAAAGAAAACATGCTCAAGCGTGCTAAGAGCACTCTTAGTAACAGCAAGACCGTGGAGGGAACCCAGATGGCCAAGGACAGGAGAATGGACAAATCAATCGTGGTACAGTCACTCAATGGAATATTACAGAGCCCTGAAAACAAACAGTTATGGCCACACATTTCAACCTTGTGTTACGTCATGTTAAGTGACAGAAGCATGTCCCAGGCTTGTTACAATAGGACACCTTGGTTATAAAAGTTAAAAAAAATGGGACTTCCCTGGTGGCAAAGTGGATAAGACTCTGCACTCCCAATGCAGAGGGCCTGGGTTCGATCCCTGGTTAGGGAACTAGATCCCACATGCATGCCGCAACTAAGGAGCCTGCCTGCCACAACTAAGACCTGGTGCAACTAAATAAATAAATAATTTTTAAAAAGGTAAAAAAAAAAGCAAAATGATACAATTTTGGTTTAGGCCCGTATTATATGCAATAGACATGTTAAAAGAAATCAACCTGTGAGCAGTGATCAAATCACGGGGGATGACAGTATCAAAGACATTTTTGGGAATTTGAATACAGACTGTCTATTAGATGACAGGGAGTCAGTAAGTTTTGTAAGCGTGACAACGGTATTGTGGATCTGCAAAAGAATAGCATTGTTCTGGAGAGTTGTGGGTTGTGTGTTGAAATATTTAGGCGTGAACAGTCAAGATGTCTGCAACTTACTTTGAATGGAGGAAGAGGCAGAGACAGAAATCAATGGGGCGGGGTCTGTGCCTGTGGGAGAGACAGAGAGGGATGGAGGGAGGGAGGGAGGGAGGGAGGGAAGGAATTTGGCAAAATGTTAAGAATTAATGACTCCAGGGACTTCCCTGGTGGTCCAGCGGTTGGGACTCCGCGCTCCCAATGCAGGGGGCCTGGGTTCGATCCCTGGTCGGGGAACTAGATCCCACATGCATGCCGCAACTAAAGATCCCGTGTGCTGCAATGAAGATCCCGAGTGCCACAACTAAGACCTGGCACAGCCAGATAAATAAATAAATAAATATTTTTTAAAAAAGGACAGTATTAATGACTCCAGGGAATTCCCTGGCGGTCCAATGGTTAGGACTCGGCGCTTTCACTGCTAAGGGCCTGCCTGGGTTCAACCCCTGGCAGGGGAAATAAGATCCCATATGTCTGGGCTTCCCTGGTGGCGCAGTGGTTAAGAATCCGCCTGCCAAAGCAGGGGACACGGGTTCGAGCCCTGGTCCGGGAAGATCCCACATGCTGCGGAGCAACAAAGCCCGTGCGCCACAACTACTGAGCCTGCGCTCTAGAGCCCGCGAGCCACAACTACTGAGCCCGTGCGCCACAACTATTGAAGCCCGAGCATCTAGAGCCCGTGCTCTGCAACAAGAGAAGCCATCTCAATGAGAAGCCCGTGCACCGCAATGAAGGGTAGCCCCCGCTTGCCCCAACTAGAGAAAGCCCGCGTGCAGCAACGAAGACCCAAGGAAGAGGCAGAGACAGAAATCAATGGGGCGGGGTCTGTGCCTGTGGGAGAGACAGAGAGGGATGGAGGGAGGGAGGGAGGGAGGGAGGGAAGGAATTTGGCAAAATGTTAAGAATTAATGACTCCAGGGACTTCCCTGGTGGTCCAGCGGTTGGGACTCCGCGCTCCCAATGCAGGGGGCCTGGGTTCGATCCCTGGTCGGGGAACTAGATCCCACATGCATGCCGCAACTAAAGATCCCGTGTGCTGCAATGAAGATCCCGAGTGCCACAACTAAGACCTGGCACAGCCAGATAAATAAATAAATAAATATTTTTTAAAAAAGGACAGTATTAATGACTCCAGGGAATTCCCTGGCGGTCCAATGGTTAGGACTCGGCGCTTTCACTGCTAAGGGCCTGCCTGGGTTCAACCCCTGGCAGGGGAAATAAGATCCCATATGTCTGGGCTTCCCTGGTGGCGCAGTGGTTAAGAATCCGCCTGCCAAAGCAGGGGACACGGGTTCGAGCCCTGGTCCGGGAAGATCCCACATGCTGCGGAGCAACAAAGCCCGTGCGCCACAACTACTGAGCCTGCGCTCTAGAGCCCGCGAGCCACAACTACTGAGCCCGTGCGCCACAACTATTGAAGCCCGAGCATCTAGAGCCCGTGCTCTGCAACAAGAGAAGCCATCTCAATGAGAAGCCCGTGCACCGCAATGAAGGGTAGCCCCCGCTTGCCCCAACTAGAGAAAGCCCGCGTGCAGCAACGAAGACCCA
>NW_021145302.1:47111-84827 GCF_002837175.3 Physeter macrocephalus
CCCCCGCTCGCCCCAACTAGAGAAAGCCCGCGTGCAGCAACGAAGACCCAACGCAGCCAAAAATAAAGAAAAAATAAATTTATTAAAAAAAAAACCGAAAAGATCCCAAATGTCGCATGGTGAGGCCAAAAATTAAAGAATAAATAAAAAGAAGAAAGAATTAACACACACAAACACAAAAAAGAGAATTAATGAATCCAGACAAAGAATATATGGGCAGGCATTATACTATTCTTTTTTTTTTCCTGCAGTTTTGCAATTTTGAAGGGAAAGAAACCAAGAGAATGACACACATAAAATTCAGCATATTTGTTCTGGGGAGACAGGCAGACAGGATGAGGGAGAGCACGTAGGTGGATGTACGTTATTGGTTCTGTTCTGATTCTTAGACGGGTGGCGGGTTCATGGGCGTTCACCATAGTATTTATTAACGAGTGAGCAAACAAATATGTGGGAATACGAATGAAAGAATAAAAATAAATGAATGCTAAATGCAATGTGGTATCCTGGATTGGATTCTGGAATGTGAAAACGACATCGGTGGAAAAACTGAAGAAATCTAAATAAAGCCTACAGGCACCGATCGATGTTAATTTCTTAGGTTTGACAAATGGACCACGGTTATGCAAGATGTTAACATCCTACATGGGTCAGACGGTATTTGGGAACTCTGTGCTATCTTTGCAACTTTTTGTAAATTAAAAATCACTTCAAAATAAAAAGTTACAACCCTCAGGCAATTGATCGATTGATGGTTACATGCAGGGATTAATGGCAGAGTAGGTTATGAGCCAGGGATCATGACGGATCTGATCAGTGCATGGGGTTCTCTGGGGAGGGGGACAGGGGAGGGAAGAAAGCAAGCCTTCTCCCCCAGAGTTCCCTCGAGCTGGGCTCTGTGCCCCCATCCATCCATCTCCCTTCCCGGGGATGAAGGTGCGTGGTGGGTGGACCACAACCTGCCTGGGCAGGTGATCCAGGTTCCTCCCTGGAGCCCAGCTGTCCGACCTTCAGCTGACCCACTGCACACAAGAGCCTGGAACAATGGCCAAGAGAGAGCTGTCTGGCTGGGGCCTCCCGCTGGGGCTCCAGGCCCTTTCACCGCCCTCCCAGCTGCCGGACACTGGGATGCAAATCCTCCCTCTGCTGATGACACGTGCCCAGCGGAGACAGCGCCTGGTGATTCACACAGGGATGCTCTTTATTCCTCATGACAAGCCTGACCTCTAGGTGTTAAGATCCCCATTTTACACATAAGGAAACCGAGGCTCAGAGGAGTCAAGGTGTCTGCTCCCAGCCACCAAGGCTGCATGGTTTGCGATGGGTGGCGCTGAGGCTCAAACCCAGGTCTCTCTGACCCCTGGGTGCTGCTTTCCCCTCCGAGAACAGCCCAGTACCTCCTCAGAGGGCTTTCTCACGAACTCTCCTGCAGCTCCATGCTCGAACCTGCAAACCTGGCTGGGCAGAGCAAGCGCCAGGTTTTCTGGTGGGGGTCCTGGGAGCAGACACGCCCATGGCCCTTCCCAAGGGAAATCGTCTCCTTCCCTCTCCTCTCCCCTTCCCTCCTCCACGGTCCCAAGGCCGAACTGTGGCCACGACTGGCCAGGTACGGAGTGCCACACACTAAGTGTGATGAGCAGGGCATCAGCTCCCAGGCTGGGCAAGGTGGACAGACAGAGGCAGCGGACCGCACAGGCGAGGGAGGGCTCTACTGCCTTACGCGGGGAGGCGGGTACCGATCCCGAGCCTCACGCTGTACAGCAAACTCTGCAGCCAACGGCCCGAGAACAGATGCTTCCTGTGGGCTGAGCGTGCAGTCTGTTTGCACGTGTTCAGGATTACAGCCCCAGCACACGCAATAACACCCGACACATCACAGGCGCTCGGTAAATAACTGTCTGAGACATTCAGCTCCTGCGTGCCAGGCACTCTTCTTAGATCTTTGCATGGCTTCCTTCACTTAACCCTTCTGACAACCTTACGAAGTTGGTCCTAGGAGTGTCTGCATCCTACAGACGAGGAGACTGAGGCACACAGAGGAAGCCACGTGCCCCGGGTTACACAGTGAGCTGGAGGGAGAGCCAGGATTCACCCCAGCCCACTGACCACCTGGCAGTACAGCCTCGCTCTCTTGTGGCTGGAGGACAGGGCAGGAGTGTCCGACTCAGTTGCTGCACACGGGGAGGGAAGAGATCTTCCTTTTGCTCCATCCGTGCTGCTGTTTCTTCTCACTCTCTCTGCACCCGCAACCCCCAAACCCACATTTCCCCCTGCTTCCTCGAGCACCTTTGATTCTGCACATCCCGGGCCGGCTTCTCCAGGTCCCCTCAAACCTGTCTCTCCTCCCTTCTCGTGGGTCCAACCTCCCACACGGTCGCTCAGGAGAGAAACCTCGGCTGAGTAGTGGCTCCCAAAGCTGTCCACGCCCTAATCCCTGGAGCCTGTGACTATGTTTCTTTACATGGCAGAAGGGACTTTGCTGGTGTGACTAAGTTAAGGATCTTGAGGTGGCTAGATTATCCTGGGTTATTTGAGTGGACCCTAAATGTAATCACAAGGGTCCTTGTAAGGAGGCAAGGTCAAAAGCAGAGGGAGAGGGGACAACAGAGTTTGGACGGATGCGCTTTGAAGATGCAGGAGGGGCTGCAAGCCAAGGAATGCAGGCGGCCTCTGGAAGATGGAAAAGACAAGGAAACAGATTCTCCCTCGGAGCCTTGGGAAGGAACCCGCTCTGCGGACACCGTGACTAGCCCTGTGGGACTCATTTCGGACTTCTTAGCTCTACAACTGTAAGGAGATAAACCTGTGCTGCTTTCAGCCACCGAGTGGGTAATTTGTTACAGCAGCCAACGAAACCCCTCTGTGCCCCCTTGTCTCCATCCAAAAATCCAGGTGGGTCTTCTCACCTGCCCTCCCCGAATTCATCCTCTGCTCTGCAAGCCACTCAGATTTTTCTGAACAGTCTATCCGACCATGTCCTTCCCTCGCTTTAAACTCGCCGAGGGCTCTCTGTTGTCTGTGGGGCAAATCCATCCTCCTTTCCCTGGCGAAGGAGATCCTCTGCTGGTACCAGTGAAGTTGTTTTCACCCAGCCCTGCCACTCTCCAGGTTCCCACCCAAGAGGGCGTGCAGAACCTGCTGTTTCATGGAACAGACAGTAGAAACCCGGGGCTCCCCTACTTCGTGCAGCGGAGGGGAAACCTTCTCCCGCTTGCCTCGGGTGGCATCTATAATCCTGCACAGTGGGCCTGGGGCCTGCTGAGAAGCCATCGCTGCTCAGGGCCTGACCCCTGACATCCCTGCAAGATGCTCAGCCGCGTCTCTGGGCCGTGGGAGCCTCACGGCCACAAGGGGAGAAGGGCCTCCCCCAGGGAGAACGGGGTTCTTCCACTCAGCCCCAGGACACCACCCACTCCCGGCCCCTCCCGGTGTTTTCCTTACCCACAAAGGCTGAAGGCACCAGGGCCCTGGCCCTCTGACTCCACTCCCAATGATCTCATTCTGTTAGGGCTTTAAATACCAGCAATATGCTTGTGATTCCGCAAATTATACCTCAAGCCTGGACCACTCCCTGGACACGCCCCCTGCCCCCACTCTACATGGAACAGCGCCTGGGTAATACCCCAGCCTTCACATGCCACAAACATGCCTGAGAGTCCCCCCGCCGCCCCCCGGCCAGCTCCTCCTGCATCTTCCTCATCTCAGCTACCTACCCGCACCTCCATCCTTCCAGAAGCTCAGCCCAAATCCCTGAGGTCAAACTCAACTCCTCTCTCTCTCACAGCCCACATCAGCAAACTGTTGGCTTCCGCTACAAACTCTGCCCAGAGTCCAGGACTTACCACCACGGCTGCCACCACTGGGCCTCACCTGCTTTGCCAGGACCAACTCCCTACATCGTCCCCTGCTGCCACCCTGTGTGTCCTCACCCAGCAGCCAGAAGGATGCTGTTAGATCCTAAACTGTATTGTCTCTCCTCTGCTCAGAAGCCTGCCCTGGCTCCCAGCCCACTCGGAACAAGGGTCAGCAGCCTGATCCATCGTCCACAATCGGCCTTCTCTCCCATTTCCATCTCATCTCCTACCAGGTCCTCCACCGGACCTGGCCTCCCACCCTGGCAGGGGACCTCAGGGCCTTTGCAGTCTGAACTCGGCCTGCCAGGCTCTTCTCTATGCCCTCCTGGCTCACTACTGCCGCCTTCAGGCCTCTGCTCACCAGCCTTCCCTGGCCACCCCACATCTCGCGTCGTGACTTCTCAGCACCCACACCTGGTACTTTACCCTTCGCACATGGTCTGTTCTCTGCATCCACACCAGAACGTAAGTTCCACGAGAGGCAGGGTTCTCTTTAATTGGTGTTGATCAAAAGCTACTTACGCCCAGCCCAGTGCCCGGCCCAGAAGACACCTCGGAACCATTCACAGACTAAGTACCTGGTCCTGAGCTCCCAAACCTGCAGGGGTCCCTCCGCAGGCTGTGCTGTCCTGTCCCCATCCCCACCTCCCACCACGAGGTCTCTTTTGCCACCAGACCCTCCCCCACCCCACCCCACCCCACCCCACCCGAGGTTGGAAAGATCCAGTCCACCCAGTAAGCCACGTGCGCTGAGCCATCCTTCGTGCCCCACCCCCCAGGCCTCCACTTGCGTGGCTCAAAGACACATTTATCAGCCAGCGAGAGAGCTTCTGTTCCGCACACAGTGCCTGGTGACCCTGAGAGCTGATCTCATTCCAGCCTAAATAAAGGCGTTAGTTGTTCCTGTCGGCTTGGGTGGTCCCAGCTGGGGAACTAGATTCGGTGAGGTTTTCTGGAATGTTGCAGAAGAGCCTGAAGCCCCCCACTGCTCGCTCCTGGGGCCTGAGGAGCCCCCTGTCTAACAGCCGCTGGGAACCTTGGGGTACCCTTCCCCCACCTGGCAGAGCTGAGGGAGGGCAGGGCTGACACCACTGACCAGCCCAGGGGCAGACTGGGGCGGCCACGACCCAGATGGAAAGGGCGGGGCCTCCCCTCCTGCAGGAAAGGAGGCAGCCAGCCAATTCTGGGCCTGGCAGCCGGGGGCGTCTGCCCACAAAGGCCTCCAGGCCCCACCCAGCAGATGCCAGCTCTTCCCGGGAAAGCAGAAGTGAGATCATTACTGGAGCCTAATTAACAAAGAAAAGCAGAGATAATGAAGTGGAGAAACATGTGGCTGGCACTGGAAGTGTGACATCTTTAGAAACTTGAGAAAGGAGGGTTTTATTTTGAGCTCTTACGAGTTGGAAGGGTGGAGGGGGTGGCGTAGGGAAGAGAGGGAGGCAGGGGTGCGTGACAAGGGTCGGCGGCGGGGGGGGGGGGGGTGTGTGTGTACCATGAAGGCTGTCCCTGCTCCATGTGACCTCGAGGCCCAGAGATAGCAAGTTAACTTATCCAGGGTCACAGACAGTAAGTTAACTCATCCAAGGTCACCCAGCTCCCGAGGGCCCAGCAGCGGACTTGTTCCTGCTCCTATTCAGTCCTTCTCCCCACCCCCAAATGCCCTCTGCTGAGGTCAATCCCAGGCCCAGCTCAGGTCCCCTTCTCCGGGAAGCCCACTCCTCCCAGCACCCGGTGAGTGACAGGAGACCCCGCAGAGACCTAGCAGAGGCCCCAATGGGGACAATGACGAGAGGTGCCATTTGGGGCTGGAGCCGTTCCCTCCCCGCAAATGGGATCACAGCCCTCCCCTCCGCAGGCCCTTCACCCACAGCTGAGCTTCTCAAACTGGGCCTCAGGCAACGCTGGGGGTGGGAAGTGTGTCAAGTGGGGAGATCTATTTTCTCAGCAGAATGTAATCTGACATAGTTCCTCGAATGAAAACTCAAGTGGAGACTCTCTGGAACGGGGGCTTCCTAGGTAAAGCTGGGGCCCGGCAGAGCTTCGGCCCTGTCCCGCGGGTGTGCTCGGGCTCCGGCCTCGGGGACGTCAGCGGAAGAGCTTGCCAAGGCCGGGTCTGCAGGGTCCAGTCCACGCTGCAAAGCCAGGCCTTCCAGGCCCTCCACGCTCCGGCCTGGCCGGCCTCTCCGCCTTACCCCTCCCGCGCACGACGGGCCATTTATTCCTCCTTTCCTTGCCCTGCTGGGGCACCCCGGGGCAGCCCCCGTGTGACTCTACCCACCTTGCAAAGAGGGAAAGCGAGGCCCAGGCAGGCAAACCGGACTTGCTGCTGGAGTCACACAGGAAGTCGGCAGCTCTGCTCTGTCTGTGGGGCCCGGAGGCCCCTGGCTCCGGGGGTGGGCGGGCTTGCTGCTCACCAGGGAGCTCCCCCAAGCTGGCAGGGAGGGCTGAGCTGCTGGGGTCCAAAGAACCAAACCAAAAGGAGAGGAAGCTGGAAGCCTGTGTTTGGCCAGAGGGAAGCTGGGGCAGGGCAGCTGTGGGGAAGCCTGGAGCCGGGCAGCAGAGGGAAGTGAGTTGGTGGGTGGGGAGACCCCTCTGTCTGCGCCCTCCCTGGTTCTAAAGGGCTGGGGCTCCGGGCAGACAGGCACGGGATGCACAACCCAAAGGTAGCTGCAGCGGGCAAAGCCCCTCCCGCCTCTCCTGCAGTGCCTCCAGGTGAGTGGCTGCTTGGATGCCTCCAGTCATGGGGAACTCACTACCTAACAAGGCTTTTTGTTTTTTTTTAAAGCCGCTGCTATTCGAGAACCTTTCGAGAATGTTCACTTCCTTGATCTCTCTGGTGTTGCCTAGGACTCTGCTCTCGTGGGAGATTTGCAAACAGCTGCCTGACTCAGCGCTTCTTACCCGCAAATCCCTCCACCTCCTTTCCTGGGGCTCCACCTCCTCTGTTCCTTCACAGGCTCCTCTCCCTCAAGGTCTCTTGGAGGTCGGTGTGCTCCCGGCTCTGCCCTGGGCCTTCTCTGCTGGCTCCACGCTCACCCAGGCCAGCCCCAGCGCCGCCCTGCAGGCTCTCAGCACCACGACTGCTCCTGGATGTCCCACAGGCCTGCAGACCCCGCCTTGGGGATGGACACCACCGTCACCCTTCTGGAACCTTCTGCCCTCTCTTCCTCCTCACGCCCCACTGCCACCTCTAGATCCTAACCCCACCCATCTCTGGGTCCCACAGCCCACGCTGCTCCAGTTTTGCCTTCTCCCATCCACCTTGGTAGGTGGAAGTGTGGTTACCATGGTAATCGTTAAGACAATACAAATCCAACCCTATCATTTCCTTGACTGAAAAAGCCTCCAATGCCACCAGAGAAAGCTTGAGTGCCCAGCGTTTAGGTCAAGGCCGCGCATGATTCGGCCTTATTCTTCGGCTGCGACCTTCCCCCCACTGCCCAACCAGCCCAGGCTCCAGAACGGCACGGCCCTGGGTATGACTTCAGCCCTGTGTTACCTACGTGACTGCTTCCTTCAGCCTCAGTGTGCTCAGCTGCAAAATGGGAATGAAAACAGCATCTACCTCGCAGGCTTGCTGTGAAGACCCCACGAGGCTCTGGGGGAAAGGCCTAGGGCCTGGCACGCCGTGGGCACTCAGCAGGGGTTGGACATGGATGGTCATTTCAGGGCTCCCCACCTCGGCAAGTGCTGACTCTCAGCCTGGAATACCCCCATCCCCCGGGAGGAACGTCAGCTCCCTGGGAAGCTCTCCCAGACCCCCAGATGCGCGCGCGGCCTGCCTGCGGGGAGCTGGTTCTCCTGGGCGAGGGGGAGGACTGGTCTTTGCCTGCGGGTGGCACTGAACTTGCACGGGGCTCAGGACACCCACACCGCTGCCGTCCGTCCTGTTTCCTAGGGATCAACGTGCGTGCGGGCAGACACGCCTTCCAAGCCCCTGGCCCTCCATCTCGACCTCCTCTCCTCTTTCCAGTCACGTCTAAAGCCCCTGGTCATTAACACTGGTGGCCCCTCCACGGTGTCCGGGTCATACTTCCTTCTGAGACTGTCCCTTCCCATCTTTCTAGCCCTCCCCCTAGGACCCTGCCTCCAACCCTTCCCCTGCCCCCCTGTGTGCAGAGGGGTTCTGGCAGTGCTCTCAGCACCCCCTTCCCCGCCTCCTGTTCTCAGGGGGACGTCCCTCCTCGGCTCCCTCCCCCCCCCCCCGCTGCCATATCATCCATTTCTCTAAAATCACACTGTCACTATTCAACCTCCAAACCCCTCTCCTCATCCCATTTCACCCTGCAGCTCCCACCCCACCTCTCCTCTGTCCCCAAAGGGCCATCATCTGCAGCTGATGAGTTCATTTCTTTTCTCTTGTTCTCCCCTGAGCCCACAATTCCACGGGACGTCCCTCCTCGGCTCCCTCTCCCCCCCCGCCCGCTGCCATATCATCCATTTCTCTAAAATCACACTGTCACTATTCAACCTCCAAACCCCTCTCCTCATCCCATTTCACCCTGCAGCTCCCACCCCACCTCTCCTCTGTCCCCAAAGGGCCATCATCTGCAGCTGATGAGTTCATTTCTTTTCTCTTGTTCTCCCCTGAGCCCACAATTCCACTCAGGTCCTCTCGCCTCCCTGAAACTGCTCTTTTCTCTTTTTCTTCAATAAATGTATTTATTTTATTTATTTATTTTTGGCTGCGTTGGGTGTTCGTGGCTGTGCGCGGGCTTTCTCTAGTTGCGACGAGGGGGCTACTCTTCGTTGCGATGCACGGGCTTATTGCGGTGGCTTCTCTTGTTGCGGAGCACGGGCTCTAGGCGCGCGGCCTTCAGTAGTTGTGGCACGCGGGCTCAGCTGTTGTGGCTCGCGGGCTCTAGAGAGCAGGCTCCGTAGTCGTGGCGCACAGGCTTAGTTGCTCTGCGGCATGTGGGATCTTCCCGGACCAGGGCTTGAACCCGTGTCCCCTGCGTTGGCAGGCGGATTCTTAACCACTGCGCCACCAGGGAAGCCCCCGAAACTGCTCTTGACTGTGCCATCCCTGGACCTCTGGGCTGCTCCATCCCACAGTCCCATCTCAGGTCTGAACCTGACCTTGCAGCAGCACTGGGCCCAGGTGATCACTCTCCTTCAACAGTTTCTCACTCAGCTTCCAGGACATCACACCCTCTGGGGGTTCACTTGTCTCTCCTCAGCTCTAAATGCTGGAGGGCCCCAGGGTTCATCCTTGGAGGACCCCTTCTGACTATCCATGCTGAACCCCACTGTGATCCAGTTTCATGACTAAAATGCATGAAATACAGAATGGCTCCCGACTGCATGTCTCCAGGGGGACTCTCTCTGTAGTCAAATGTTCTATCCCTAAGCCATACCCCTCAGTGGGGCTCTCTCTGATTTGCAGATACAACTGCCTTCCCAACCTGTCCACTTGCGTGTCAAATTTGCCCACCACTCATATCCTCACCTCCCTTTCCCTCTCCAGCTGCTTGGGACAAAATCTTCATGCTATCCTGTTTTGCTTTGGGTTTTTTTGTTGCCACACCGTGTGGCTTGCGGGATCTTAGTTCCCCGACCAGGGATCAAACCCATGTCCCCTGCAGTGGAAGCGTGCAGTCCTAACCACTGGGCCACCAGGGAAGTCCCTTGATGCCATCCTTGATCTCTCTCTTTCCCCCTCCCCACATTCACTCTCAGCAATCCTGTTGGCCCTACTTTCAAAATATGTCCAGGGCCCCAGGGCCTTTGCACTGACAACTCTTCTCCCTGGATGTCTCGACCTAGATTTCTTTCTTTCTTTTTTTTTTTTTTAACATTTATTTATTTATTATTTATTGAGTTAGTTAATTTATTTCTGGCTGCACTGGGTCTTAGTTGCGGCACGCGGGATCTTCATTGAGGCACAAGGGACCTTTCATTGCGGCACGGGCTCTTCGTTGTGGTGTGCGGGCTTCTCTCTAGTCGTGGCGTGTGGGTTTTCTCTTCTCTAGTTGTGGCGTGTGGGCTCCAGGACACGTGGGCTCTGTAGTTTGTGGCACGGGGGCTCTAGTTGAGGTGCGCGAGCTCAGTAGTTGTGGCACGCAGGCTTAGTTGCCCCACGACATGTGGGATCTTAGTTCCTTGACCATCGACCTAGATTTCTACATGGCTTATACCGTCTTCATTCAGGCCTTAACTTCTGGTGGCCTCTCTAAAATTGTGCTCTTGACAGTCCTATCTTTTGTGTTTGTCTCCATGGCATTTGTCACTATTGAATATGATACTATTTGCTCTTATTTACCTGTCTCCCCTATTAGAATATAAGCACCACGGGGGGGTAGAGATTTTTTTCTATTTTGTATTCCCAGATCTTGCTTGGCGTACAACAGGCATTCAATAATCTTTTTATTGTTGTTGTGCAAATAAATGAACTCAGGATTATGAGCCTTAAGGGTTAGACAGGCAGGACTAATGTTATAGATGCTGATAGCCAGAAGGGGGCAGCAAAGACCTACCCGGTGTGGATGAAACGTCGGGGGTGGGGAAAGCCTGGGCACATGCTGTGTGACCTCCAGCGAGTTCCTTAACCTCTCTGAGCCTGTTTCTTCCTGTAGGACTGGTTATTGGGGGAGATCAAATGTGCTGGTATGGGAAGGCTTGGTAATCAGCAAATCATCAGCATGATGTGGATGTTAGGTATCCACAGTGTGAGAAGTTGCCCCAACGTCCACTCTTGGGGGACAGGGCTGTTATACAACTATGATGCACCCTGATGACAGACCACTGTAAAGTGTTTTAAAGACATGGGAAAACGCTTATGCTTAAGCGTGTGTGTATGTAAATTTATGGAAAGGACGAGCTATACAATTAATAAGCTTGGGGAAAAATCTGGAAAAAATGTATCATCATAAAAATAAACAGCCCTCTGGGCAGTGAGATCTCCATATTTTCCAGATTTCCACCATGGGTATGTATTCGTGTTTCCCGACCTATTAGAATGTTCTACAGCTGTTGCTACACCAGCCACCTGGGCGGAGGGCCTCTCCTTCCTTAGTCACCCCTGATCTTTCCCAACATATCACGAACAGCCCCCTTTGCTGTCCTGGGTTTGCACAGCCTCGGGCCCCTCTGGGTCTGGGGAGAGACCCACCTTGACTTGGTGCTGCTGAGGGCAGAGACTGTCCCCAGCCACCTGCCTCTCTGGCCCCTGGCCCAGTGTCCCTAATTTAACTCAGTGCTGCTGCAGGCAGGTGGCCAGGTGGCAAGGAGCTTCCAGTGGTGTGCACCTCGCCCAGGCCTCACTCACTCAGGCCCCTGGGATTGAGCCTGGTTTAGTCAGACACCCGCTCCGTGCCCTCACTTAGGCTGTGCCCTGTGTTAGAACCACACACCCTTCTGCTCAACTCCAAGGCCCAGCTTAATGTCACCTCCTCCAGGAAGCCTTCCCGACCCCAGGAATAACAGTAACAACTGCCAACCCCATTGGCTGAGCCCTTCCTATCATAGCTGGTCCAGGGCTGAGGGCTTCACAAACATCTCTCTCAAGCATCAGCAGGGGGAAAACCGTCCTCCATGGCTCACCCACCAATGCCCACCATTCATTCATTCAGATCACCTGGGGAGGCAGATATGACCATCTCCATCTCACGGAGGAGGAAGCGGAGGCTCGGAAATGTGAAATAATGAGCCCAGAGTCACGGGGTTAGTAAGAGGCGTCTGGGGTTCAACCTGGGTCTGTCTGAGCACCAGCCTGTGCTCTCCCACGGCCCCCACACCACCTCGGCCCCCAGTCCCAAAGCACATCATCTGCCACCCCTCCACGCGCACAGGTATAGCCTACCTTTCTCCAGGCTATGGCACCTGCCAGCGTTCCGCCTTCCCCAGAGACCTGACCTCCTGCTCCAATTCACCTCGGAACCCCAGGAGCTGGCCCGCGTCAGGCTTCAGCGACTGCCTAATGGACAGTTTGGGAACAGCCCTTTCTGGGGCAGGAACAGCACCCAGCGACCTCTGGTGAACCCTCGGAGGCCCCTGTGAGTCTGGACACCTTCCCGGTCCAGCGTGACAAATGGCTTTAGGAAGCACACAGCTGGCCTGCCAGCCCATCTGCCCCGGTCCCTCCAGGCTGACACCCGGCCCAGAGCGCCAATGCCTGGAAAGGCTCTGGCAGTTCCACCCCTGAGGCCTGGGGCCAGGGCCAGGTGCCTATCTCTTCTTCTAGGCAGGCTGCCACCCTCTCCCATACCACGTGGGCAGAGAAAGCATTTCCAAGGGCCCTGTCTGCACACAGAGGGGCCACAGGGAAGGCCGATGGGTGGGCGGGAAGACTGGCACAGAGAAATGGGGGGCAGATGGCCACCTTGGGGTGATGGCTGAGATTCAAGAACAGGAAGATGAGCTGTCGAGCCCCCCTTGCTGGAGGGCGAGCCGTGGTCAGTGGAAGAGGTCACCGCCCCAGAAGGGGGCGATGGCTGCTGGCTGCCTCTCCGCCCCGCAGTGTTTCTCCCCAAAGCCCGACACTCCGCTATTCGGTGGCTGCTCTGAATTACGTGCCGCCCGCCTGGCATCAGTGGGCCTCCCTGACGGAGCAGGGAGCCAGGTGTGGAACCAACGCTTCCTCCACTACGGGTTGGGCGTCCCAGGCAAGTCACTGAAGTTCCCTTGGCCTCAGTTTCTTCATCCGTAAAAAGGGGACAAAAAAAGGTGATACGCAAAGTGCTGAACTCACAGCCCAGCATATCACGTGTATTTCTTGCTTTTCAAACTCGTTAAAATATGTGCATACCCCTGGAGCAGCTATATTTTCAGGCCTCCACGGGGCCCTTCCTTCCGGGTAGGAGGGGCCGGGGATCACAGGGTGTGCAGGGGGAGGCCGACGGACTGCCTCGCCGTGTTTCTCCTCTCCATCAGCAGAGAGGTAGGCCCGGCCACCCTTCCTCTGCCGCTCATGGGAAGAGGAAGGATGGACACTGCCCGGCTCTGACACCAACTTGGGCAGAAAGTGAAGTCGGGACGGGCAGTGGCTTGAAGCTGACTCAGTGGCACAGGGCTGACAGGGTCACGGGGCCCCTGCTGCGGGGCAGGCGAGCGGACCACAGGCTGCCCACCACGGTCTTGGAGCAAGGCAGGTCCACAGAGGGCTGAGTGGCCTGTCACAGAGCAGGGATGGGCCAGGGGCCCCAGGTGGCCCCAGGGAACGTGTGTCCTGCCCCCCATGGCCGATGAGAAGAGGGTCCCCGGGCCTGTGATGTTCTCATGAGTACCTGAGCCCCTGTACCCTTGTTCTGTCCTGCAGCCCCCAGAAGCACAGGCCTACCTCTCCACTGGGGCGAAGTGCTCCAGATCACGGGCCTAGAGGCCGGCCAGGCCCCTTGCTAGCCGTGTGACGTGGGCACATTGCTGAAACGCGAGCCTCGGTTTCCCCCTGAAGGTCAGGCTCTGGCGCCAACCTCACAGGTGTGAGGAGTAAACGAGATGCCTCCTCTGTCTGTAACCACGGTACCCAGACCACCGCCCAGCCCGAGGAGGAAGGACCTCCGGAAACATGTGTAAAATGGACCCACGTGAAGCGGTCAGCACAGGGTCTGACACCCAGTAATCTCTTGGCAAGGTCTCCGCCGGGGCCACCACGGCTGTGTTTTGCTGCTCTTACCTTCATCATCTCTACCTTACTAACATCATCCGACGGCTTTCACACCTCTGAGAGTTCTGGAAAAACACCTTGGGCGTAGGCCTTGGACCCCTGCTGCTTCCCCAGCTGACCACCTGCCTCTCCTCCCTCCCTCTCCTCCTGGCCCTCCACGTCCTGCTCTCCCCTGAGGCCCCACGAGAGCCTTCCTCTCCAGGAAACCCTCCCAAGCACCCCTTCCTCGGCTCCTCCTCCTGGGGGGTCCCTGCAGCCCGATGGCAGCTGCCACATTGCTACACCCCTCAGTGAGTCTGGCCCCCCTCCAGGTCGCCCCTTCCCCAGAAGCCCACCAAGCCAGGCCTGGGCGCAGGGAGCGAACAGCTATAGGTGGCAGGGTCAGGGCGCACGGAGGTGGGTGAGGAGTGAAGTGGATGTGACCGCGACTGTGAAATTGGATTCCTGTCCTGCAGGCTTTCTCTGTTCCCAGCGCAGCCTCCCCAAGGGCCCAGGGCTGCCAGTGACCCCCAGCGGGAGGAGGGGAGAGGCGGCAGAGCTCCTCCCCATCTCTCCACACGCAGGCTCTGGGGTCTGCGTATGCAGCGGCCTCCTTGGAGGCCCGGCCAACCCTGAGTGCTGACCAGGTGGTCATGTCACCCCCCGCAGGGACAGCCCCTGCTCATTCAAGGTTTGGGAGAGCCAGGACATAGCCTGGGGGGATGGGGGTGGGGGGGTGGATGCCTTGAAATGGGGCCAGGAGAGGCATTTTACGAAGCACCCACATCCCACCGCCAAGCTCGCAGGTTCCCCTGCAGACACCCCTCCCTCTGAGGTTAGGAACCCACCCCCATCAACCTCATCTGCTCACCAAGGCCCCTGCATTAAGGAAAGTGGGGGGCACTGACCCGGCCAGGCCCCCCCCCCTGAACCCCCATCCCAGGCTTAGAAATCACCAGTGCCACCCCACCACCCCTTTCTCTGTCCCAGGGGCCAGGTTCCAGCTTGGCCTTCCTCCTCCCTGCTGGGGCCAGAGCCCAGGGAGGCGGGACAACAGAAGGGCGGGGGGTCCCGCTCCAGGGCCCTGGAACCGGTGCCCCACGGTGAGCTCCACTCCGGCCTCTGGCCCCCAGCACCATGGCCCACCCCCGTGCCAAGTGGCCCCCCACAGGCAGCGCCTCTTACCAGGCTTTGGGATGAGTCCTTGAAAAGGCCTGGAAGAGAAACAGAGATGGGGGTGTCAGGGGAGGGTCTGGGAGCTTGTGAGGAATGCGTGGGACCCACCCCAGACCTGCTGAAGCAGAATCTGCATTTTAACAAGATGCCCGGTGCTTCGTGCGCACGGGACCCTGGGGACCCTGGGACGCTGCGGCAGGGCCGCTGTGCACCAGGCCAAGCAGGGTCTCCCGCTGGCTCTGCCCTGCTGGCACCACCCAGCTAGCTCTGTGGCCTGGGGCAAATCACTTGTCTCAGTTTCCTCTGTTCTGACATGGGCCAAACGCCTCTTCCAGGGGATCAGGAAGGAGTGCAGTGAACAGGGGCCGCAGCAGGTAGGTGGGACCCATGAAGGCTGCCCCCGCTATGGTGGCTGGGGGACAGGGGAGCTAGACTCACCTCTGTGGGGCTCCCTGCACCCTGGCTGGCCTGCAGTCCCCCTTCCTCCAACCCCCAGGACCCCGGGTGGTGCTGGAAGAGCTGCCTTGTCCATGGAGGGCAGGTCTACCCGAAGGAAAGCCCAAGGGTCTGTGTTGCGAGCCCCCTCCCGTGGTAGCCTCGCCTCCTCTCTGTCCCCCTTCCCCTGAGTACCTGGTGACGGTGAACTTGATCTTGTCAGCCACCGCAAGGATCCTCTCCAGGTTCTGGGAGCCAAAGGTGCAGGGCTTTCGGAAAGGGATCCCGGGGGGCAGCCCCTCGATGATCACCGAGCCGGGGTTACTCTTGATTCTCTTGTAGGGGACCTGGACCGGGTACTTGATGCCCAAGGCTTCCCCTGCGGATGAGAGGGACAGAGGACGTGTTGTCAGGCGCCAGAGGTGGGGCTGGCGGGTTGTCGGCAGCCAGCGGATGCTCCATGCACGAGCGTGATACACCCCGTGCACGGTGGGGTATGGTGGGGGGCCGTCGAGTAGCACTGCAGAAAGGCACAGTCAGCGAGGGACTGGGAGGCAGGGGCCCTAGGGGGTCGGGGGTGTGGGTGTGTGACCAGGGCAGGCTGAGCAGTGGCCAGGGGACGTGTGGCTATGGCTGCTGGGAGAGGGCAGGGGCTAACGTCAGAGGCCTCGCAGCTTGAGAATCTGAAAGCCGTCTCAAGGACGGTACCTCGTGGGCACAGCTGGCCCTTCCGTACAACGCCTGATCCGCCATGAGCCCCACAGGCTCTGCCTCACCCTGGCTCAGGATCAGCCTGGCCTAAAAGGGCAGATCGCATCTCGGAGCAGGGAGGCCAGCCAGGGTGCGGCTCAGACCTCAGGGCTCTCTTTCCGCATCTGGGGCTCAGCCTCATTCCTGTCGCCAATCCCCTCTGCAGGGGGCTGTGGCATGGCCATCCCAGGGACTGCGCTTTGTCTCACAGCCTGGGATTGGTCCTGAATCCACCGCTGATCCACTCTGGGCCAAGGCCTGCTGCCTGCTGTCAGGCTGATGTGAACGTCCATGGCTCTCTGACTTAGGTGGGGTGCACCATGGGAGTCCCCTCCTGGACGGAGGGCTGGACACTCCTCAGTGTCACAGGATGCCCCTTTTCAAAGATGTGCTGCAGAAATCTCTGCACGTCTTTGCACTAGGAGAAGTAGCTGAACTTTTTCTGGGCAATAAACTAATTTTTATCTCGTGGCCACTGGGAATGGTATAACTGGCCTCATTTCCCTTTTTGCTCTGGCTCCTAGGAAACTCAGAGCTTGATGCATGCCCTGCATCTAGCAAGTACAGAATGGCTGAGTCTTCATGTCACCCCTGGCTTCGTGCCATTGCTTCAGCTTGTTTGCTTGGCTTTATTTAATTGAGATGTAATTCACATACCATAACATTTACCGCCTTAAACAATCCAGTGGTGTTTAGCGTCCTCAGGAGGTTGTGAAATCATCACCACTATCTAACTCCAGAGCGTTTTCATCACCCCAAAGAGAAACCCTATCCCCATTAGCAGTCACACCTCACTCCTTCCCTCTGTGCCCTGGCAACCAAACTAATCCACTTTCTGTTTCTATGGATTTCCAGCCTGTTTTAAATTCTTTATCCTGACTTTGCTGCAGACAGAAATGTACTTATACCCATAATCCATGAATGGGAACACTGCCGTCTCTACTTCCTCACTCCTTGCCCCCAAAAGGGCTCTAGCTAAAATGATCGACGGCCTCTGTGTTCCCCAACCCAGAAGATATTTGCTCTCTTTTGGCAGAATCCAACACAGATGACCACTCTCCCCTCCTTGAAGCCCTGGTCCTCGGTGCCTCACTTTCTTGGTTTCCCCTTTCTGGCCACTCCTCCCCCTCCTGGACTTGACCTCTAAACACAGGGCTCCTTGGCTTCCTGCATGGGTCCTCTTTCTGCTCTCTTTGCACCCCTAGGGGTGTCTCCTCTGCTCCCATGGTCTAATTTTTGCATCCAAATCAGACACCTCTCCTGAACAGCAGGCTTGTCTCTCTGCCTGCCTATGAGACATCTCCACTCACCCTTCAGACTCAACATATCCAAATGGAACCCATCATCTCCCCTCTTCAAACTTCCCCGCTCAGTGAGGGCGCTGCCCCTTCTCCCTGGCTGGCAGTTTGGGAATCCACCTGTCTCTGGCAGCTCTGTGCTCCTCCCTCCTCCCCCTTGTCGCGGTGACAGGTCTGGGTAACCCAGGCCTAAGCCGATGAGCACGTGGCATTTCTCTGCCATGGGGATTGGGTAAAGACTGGACATGTGACTCAATGGGGATCAATGAGAAACAGGGGAGGGCCCAGGGAATTCTGGGAAACTATCAGGCTTTCCTGAGAAAGCCTGTGGAAAAGCCAGCTCTCTCCCTGGATGGGATGTCTGGACCTGCCGTGGTCATTCTGCTAGCAGGCAGGAAGCCAGCCTGAGATGATTCTGACACAGTGGAAGGACACCAAGTTCATTCCCTGAGCTGCTGGATCCAGCTAATCCTGAAAGCCACCCTACTGCTGGATTTCCTGAGTTATGGCTAATTGTACTGTCCAAAGACAGCGGCACCAATCTTTCTCCCATCCCACATGTTCCTTTTATAGTGTAACATCAACACTCCCCATAGAGAATGGGGTCTATATCCCCTCCTCTCACACTTGGGTGGAACTTTGTTACTGCCTTGACCAACGCAGTACGGCAGAGGGGACACTGCACAACCTCTGAGGCTGGGTCATAAAAGGCAACATGGCTTCCACCTGGCTCTCTCTCTCAGGACACTCAGGAGCCCTGACCAATAAGCAGGAAATCCAGCTACCATGGAGTTGCTATGCCAGAAAGCCCACGTAGAGGGGTCACACAGAAACTGAGAAAGATGCTTGAGGGGCCCAGCTGTTCCAGCACCAGCTCTTTCCCCAGCCCAGGCGTCAGACATGTGAGTGAGGATGCCGTCCAGATGACCCCAGCTTCATCCGCCTTCTGCCTGCAACCCCGGGACAGACCATGAGTGACAGCTGCCCAGCTCAGCTTGCTCCCGAAGTCCTGACTCGCTGACACCCTCAGAGATAATACATGATCATGGTTATTTTAGGCAACCACGTTTTAGGGTGATCTGTTGTGAAGTCATAGTAACTGAATCATTAGCCAATTAACCCCCTTAACGGTTGAAGCCAGTTTGTTTTTGTTACTTGAGACCAAAAAGCATCTTAACAGATACAGCTTGCTTTCCTCGAGGCAGGATGCAACTGGATGCCTCCCCTCCGCCCGCTGCCCCTGTCAATTTGGGCCAGTGATTCTCCCTCTGAAGCACATCTCACTCCATCCGGTTTCCTGCAGCATCCCGGCCAGGGCCTGCCCAAGCCATCATCACTCTCGCCTAAATACTGCTCCAGCCTCTGGGCTGGTCTCCCAGTGTCCACTCCCACCCTCCCAGAGCCACTCACTTTCCTCACAGCAGCCAGGAAGACACAGGAAGACACTTTAAAAGTGCAAAGCTGCTCCATTTACGTCAATCCTCCCAAAATACAAACCCGATATCATGGTTCCCTCCAAGGCCCTGGACAACTGGATCTGTCTTCTGGCCAGCTCCGCAGGGTCCTCCTCTCCCCCAGTACCTGCCCTTATGCTTTGGCTTTTGGCTCCTTCTTATATCTATCTATCTATCTACCTACAGATATATATATATATATATATATATATATATATATATATATATATATATATATTTTTTTTTTTTTTTTTTTGGCTGCACTGTATGGTTTGCAGGATCTTAGTTCCCTGACCAGGGCCCACGGCAATGAAAGCACCAAGTCCTAACCACTGGACCGCCAGAGAATTCCCTTGGCTCCTTCTTAAGACAAGCCTCAGGGCCTTTGCACATGCCATTACCTCAGCCAGAACGCCCTTCCTTCACACTCTGCTTGATTACCCATTGTTCAGTTCTTTCTTCCAAGAGCCCTTCCCTGGCTTCCAATCTAAGGAAAGCTATTTTCTCTTGAGCAGCCTGCTTTTTCCCTGCATAATCATGGGACAGGGCTTCCCTGGTGGCACAGTGGTTGAGAATCTCCCTGCTAATGCAGGAGACACGGGTTCGAGCCCTGGTCTGGGAGGATGCCACATGTCACGGAGCAACTAGGCCCGTGAGCCACAACTACTGGGCCTGCGCGTCTGGAGCCTGTGCTCCGCAACAAGAGAGGCCGCGATAGTGAGAGGCCCATGCACCGTGATGAAGAGTGGCCCCTGCTTGCCACAACTAGAGAAAGCCCTCGCACAGAAACGAAGACCCAACACAGCAAAAATAAATAAATTAATTAATAAACTCCTACCCCCAACATCTTCTTAAAAAAAAAAAATCATGGGACAACGCCTCACTGTCACTGGATTCTGGGTAGAGCTGTTCAATGTCAGTCTCACGTCACTGGTCTGCAGGGTCCCCCAAGGGCAGGGACTGCGTGGTTGTTTTGTTTGTTTGTTTGTTTGTTTTTGGCATGTGGGATCTTAGCTCTCCGACCAGGGATTGAACCCGCAGCCCCTGCAGTGGAAGCGCGGAGTCTTAACCACTGGACCCCCAGGGAAGTCCCTATGAGACTGCGTGTTTTCTTCACTGCCTTTTCCCCGGTGCCTGGCACACAGTAAGTGCTCAAGACATATCTGTATGCAGGTGAGTGGTCCTCCCAGAGGAGACCACGGCCAGAACTGGGGTGCTCCCGCCTCTCTTCCCTCCTGCCAGGGTGTCCCGGGGCTCACCGTATTTCTTATTGAACAGATCCTGGACTTGCTCCCTCAGCGTGTTGGCAATGTCGATCCGTGAGAGTCTGGCATCATAATTTTCTGCAAAGTGAAAAACAATTACGGATTTGGGCTGTTCAATGAAAAGGCACTTGGTGACTTTGAAGGAATATGATTTCCTAACTATGGGGAACTCCTTCTCAGGCAATTATCAGCTCCGTGGAGTGGGGCCCTTGGAGTCCTCCAGCACTAACTTCTTGACGGAGACGTGTGTTTTTTCCGGAAGGACGCACACTCTCGCGACAACAGCGATGAGTCGGAAATTAACAGTTGACATTTGAAACCCACACCGATGAGCCAGCCCTGGAGGTGAGAGACGCCATGAAGGCGAGTTCCTGCGTCACCGGCGGGTGGGGCGGGGTCTCGGTCAGGGTCAGGCGGGAGGCAGGAGGCAGCGCAGGGACATGAGCTCAGCGGACAGGGCGGCCCAGCGGAGGCAGGGAGCCGGCCTGGCAGCTCCCAGTGGTCACTCACGCACCCAGAGGCTATCTCTTAAGGAGCCCGCGTGTCAGCACCTGCCATGAGACCCCTGGACGAGCCCCCGGCCTTGGGGAGATGAGAGCCTGGCACTCCCTTGTGGGAGGAGAGAGGTGGAGGAGGATGGAGGAGGGAGGGGATGGGTCTCTGGCTGGTTGGACCCCAGTCTGCTAAGAGGGCTGAGTATGACGAGTCACGGGGTGAGGTGAGAGACGGAACTCCCCCATCATAGAAAGTTCTGGCTGCCCAGGAAGGAGTTGAGAGGCTGGGGGGTAAGCAGGTGCCCCTCTGGGATTTGGGTCCCATCTCCCCGGGCTCCTCCGCCCACAGAGGCTCCACCCTTCCTGCCGCTAGTCTGGCTGACCCCACTTTCTCCTCAGGGTCACACTGACCACCCAGGGCCCACATGGGGAGCACCCACCCTAGGGGACTCACAGCCACACCCTAGAGCTGCCCCGACGTGCACGTGGACGGCTGCTCTCAGGCACCGCAGCCCCTACTGATACTACGCTTGATCTTAACCAAAAGGTAATACCAGCCTCCAATGTGGGGAGGGAGCCTCCCCTGTCAGTCCCTGGCCCCTCCCTGCGTCTGTTTCTCACGTCCGGTCCTCTCCGCAGTCCTGCACTCAGGCTTCCCCTATCTTCCACGCCTCTTCCTCCGCGCTCACGTCCTCCCACCCCTCCTTGGCCCAACCAGAGTCCTCCTTCTCGGGAGAGCCCTCCCTGCCCTCCGCGACCTCCTCTCCTCTGATTTCAAAGCACTAAGAGCACGGCCGGCTGCCTAATACAAAGCGGGCAGGTCAGCTGCTTCCCCAGACAGACAGCAGGCCGGCTCCCACGCCCTGTACCCCCGAACCCCCAGCCACCTTGCGGAGCCTCTCACTGGAGCTGGCAAACTCCAGCCCTGCCTGGCTGCCTGCCGGCCTCGCTCAGACCCCGGGGCCCTGAGGTTGGCTGCCAGACCCTCCCACCCCTAGCCTGGCCCTCCAAACCCAAGCCAGGTCAAGGTCATGGCACTGGGACTGCGGACCCCATCCTGAGCTGCAACCTTACCTTGAAAGCCCTGTCTCTTCAGGCTCTCGTCCACAAGAGGGTCCCCGGAATCCCTCTCTGGGGGCGGGGGGGAGAGAAGCCAGGGTGAGCAGGCAGCTCCTGGGACCCGGGACAGAGGTGGTATCTGGTGGGGGCAAACCCAGCAGGGAGGGCAATGGGGGGATGCCAGGGTAGACGGGACCAGGACAGAGGAAGCAGGAGGAGGGGTGATGGCAGAAGCCTGGGACCCCTCCCACGCCCGGCCCGCGCCTCGGCCCGTGACCCTGCGCAGGGTACCTTGGCTGTCTGTGAGGGGCTCTTTGACTCCTTCGGTGAGCAGCTCAGGCCTGCAAAACACAAGTGGGGCTATCACCAAGGTCCCTCCGGGGCTCCCCGGTACTACCCAGCTCTCCCCCTGGGCCTCAGTCTGCACATCTGTGCAGTGGGCGCTCCTGGCTCTGGACAGTCAAGGTCTGGGGTCTCTGCCTCCCAGGCAGCTGTCCTGCTGACCCACGTGTGTGATCTGGGGGCTGCGCTGGGCTCTGAGGATCCAGCCGGGAGCGAAACCGGCCTGGTCCTGGCCCGGTGGAGCTGACCCCCTCACTCTCGGATCCAGGATGCTGTATAAGTACTGGCCAGGGTCAGAGCACGTGGTCTGCGGGCCTTCCTACGGAGCTGGTTTGAAGTGTAGACACAGTCGGGACTGGCTGTGGCAAGATCTTGGTGTAGGGAAGGTCCAAGGTTTCTGGCTGACACCATTTCACTCTGGAGTCGGGGCCTCGGGGACCAGACCCAGCTTTACACTAATGTCTGTATCCCTGCAGACGCCACAGAGCCCGTCCTCACATTAGGTAACCCGCCCGACATCCTTGAGGTAGGCACTGTTTCCATCATCCCACTTGCAGGATGAGGAGACTGAGGCATCGGGAAGGTGAGTAACGTGCCCAAGACCACACAGCGAGAGGGGCAGAGTTCAAACTAGGCATCCCCTCCTCCTCGCCCGCAGCCTCTCCAGCTGAGGGACCCCTCCCACCCCAGGCTTGTTTTCTCATCTGAAATGGAATAATAACCCTGCCCTGGCTCAGAGGGGAACGGGCCTCATAAATCCATACTTGAAGACAACAGGACCGCAGAAAGCACTCTGGCCTGGGAGCTGGGAGCCCTGCTTAGTGCCTGTGGGGAAATTACATTTTCTGGGCTTCAGTTTCCCCATAAGAAGGCAGAGAGGAAGTGATGGGGGGTCTAAATGCAGCCTGAGGGCTTTTCCAGCTCCTGAAACTGTGATCCGAGGCAGGGCTGTGCCTCCTCCCTCCCTGGCCCTGTAAGCCCAGCTCTGTGTCAGGCTCAGATGCCCGCTGCCAGGAGGGACACCAAATCCTCATCCACTTGATGGAGGGGGTGGTGCCCCGAGAGTCTGGCCTTTGGCCTCACTCCCAGGCAGGGTCTCCCGTGTCACTGCTTGGATACCCCTGTGAGGAAAAGCTCAGCACCTCCCCGGGCAGCCTCACCCACAGACCCATCCTCACACTGAACCCTGGTCCAGCATCCCTTCCCTTCGGGAGATGTGAAGGAGTGATTCTGGTACCTGTTGCACCCGCCATGCCCTGTCAGCCCTCCTCTGGCCAATGGGACCTCCCCAGTGCCCTCAGCCTGCCATTCAGCCCAGACCCTCGCCACCCAGACAGGCCTGCTACAGCTGGACAAGGTTGCACCCCAAATGGGGCACTTAGAATCAGTGCTGTATAATGTAGCTTGGCTGGTCTTCAAGCCACTGGTATCAGCCAGACCTCTTGACCTCTAGGGAGGGGAGGGGGGCTGGAGATAGTCCAATCACTTGGCCAGTAATCCAGTGAAGGCTAGCAATGAATTCCAGTAAAAGTGTGGACACTGGGGTCGGTGGAGCTGCCTGGTTGGTGAACACACTGATGTGCTGGGAGGGTGATGGGCCCTGATTTCACAGGAAGAGGGGATGGAAGCTCCACGTCCAGTCCCTCCCAGACTTTGTCCTTTATGTCTTTTCATTTGGCTGGTCCTGATTTGCATCCTTTCTATAAAACTGTCATTGCAGTACAGTGCTTTCCTGGGTCCTGTAAGTCGTGCTAGTTAATTATCCAACTTGGGGAGGGGTCCTGGGAACCCCTGGATTTGCAGCCAGCTGCTCAGGAGCGTCGGTGGTCTAGGGACCTTTGAACTTTAGCTGATGTTGGAAGTGGGGGTGGTCTTGCTGGGGACTGTGTCCTGAATCCGTAGGGTCGGCTAAGTCTGGGAGGTCGGCACCAGAACTGCCCTGCAGCACCGCAATCAGACAGAGCTTCTACCACTCCTCCCCTGGACCTCAGTCTCCCATCCGTGTGAATCCACCCATGGTTTTACATTTCCCAAGGTTTTTTTTTTTTTTTTTTTTTTTTTAACAAGGGACCCTATTTCCAGAAGAATGCACAAAAGAATATGAAAATTTTGGATACATGTTTGTTCAAGAATCTGGGTTAAGAATGTTTTTTGATCTGTCTGGAGGCTGTTTAGAAGGACATGGAATTCAGGTTTAGGTGGAAATCAATCCATCGGTGATATCTCCTCCAAGTGATGATTTCTCATATATATTTTTATAGGCTCACTGTATTTCAAAATAAGGTCTTTCAATGAGGACATTAGGGTGGGCCCTAATCCAATCTGACTAGTGTCCTCATAGGGAGAGGAGATTAGGTCACAGAGAGATACCAAGGATGTGTGGACAGAGAGAAATGACCATGTGAAGACTTAGCAAGAAGGTGGGTTGTCTGCAAGCCAAGGAGATAGACCTCAGGGGAAACTAACCCTGCTGACACCTTGATCCTGAGCTTCCAGACTCCAGAACTGCGAGAAATAAATTTCTATTGTTTAAGCCACCGAGTCTGTAGTACTTTGTTATGGCTGCTCTGGCAAACTAATATATATACATATGTGTGTGTGTTTATATATATATATATAAACACATACAAACATACATACATAAGACATACACATACACATACATTTATATTTTATTGAGATGTAATTCACTCTTTAAGGTACACGCATCAGTGGTTTTTAATATATTCACAAAGTTGTTTATGCAGCCATACTTCTAATTCGAGAACATTTACATCACCCCCAAAATACATATTTTTTAGAAGTAAGATTAATGAGAAGTGGCGATTTTTCACTAATATTCCCAATAGTATTTTTGGCTAATTTTTTAAATGAAGAATAACAAAATAAATATACTCAAGTGCTCAATCTCTCTTCTCCAATTATCTCTTAGAATCACCCCAACTGGTCCTTAATCCTAACATCCCAACTGTTCCACTGGACAAAGTTAATCACTCTTTCCTACTTGAATCATTTTCTTCACTTGGCATTCAGAAAACGAATTATCTAAATTCACTTTTTAAAATTTATATATATATATATATATTTTTTTTTTTAAGGACATGAACTCCTGGTACAGGCAACCACATGGATGAATCTCAAAAGCTGAGTGAAAGAGCCAGACCCAATGAGATGCACAATGTATGATTCCATTTATATGACATTCTGGAAAAGGCAAAATGGCAAAAAACTGATCAACTACCAGGTCGCAGGGTCTGGGGTAGCTAACAAGGGGGCACAAGGGAAGCTTGTGGAGTGATGGTAGTGATGTGACAGTGTGAGTTTGCCAAAAATCAAAGAGTTGTGCATTTTAAAAGGGTGAGTTTTACTGAATGTAAATTAAACTTCAATAAACCTGATACTAAAAAAAAAAACAAAAAAACCCCAAACCATCTTAATGGAGTACCTACACTGTGCCAGGTCTTTTGCTAAGCCTTGACCTCCAGGGCCACCCCATAAATGGGGTACAGTATGCCCCATTTAACACCCCGAACAACCTACCCAAGGTCAGGGGGAGTAACGGGAAGAGCTGGACTTAGACTCAGGAGACTGCGCGTCACCCAAGGGCTTCCAGTTCTCAGTCTGAGGGGATGGATGAGGCAAGCGGCCCCCATGTGCTACGTCCCTCCTGAACGCGGACAGGTTCCCACGTTCTGTCCCCACCCCGACCTCTCTCCTGAGTTTGACCCCCGTAATCCACCTGCCAACCCTCCCTGGAAGGTCCCCACGCACCTCAAACCTAACACACGGCAGACTCACACCCCATATATCAGCAAATTCTACCAGCCTCATCTTCAAAACACTGTCTGAATCTGACAACTCTTCACCATCCCACCCCTACCTTTACCTAATCCAAGATGCCACTGTGCCCCCTGGGCCAGGAACAGCCTCCTCACTGGTCCCCGTTTCTGCCCCTGCCCATCCTCCTCAAAAACTTCCGGTGAGTTCTCGTTAAATTTGAAATAAAATCCAGACTCTTTAAACCAGTCTAAGACCCTGTATGATCCAGCTCCTGCTACCTCTTGGGCCTCGCCACTCACACTCTTCCCTCACTCCCCCTGCACCAGTCACAATGGCGCCTTGCTAGACTTCAAACACACAAGGATGTCCCTGCCTCAGGGCCTTTGCACCTGCTGTTCCCGCTGCGTCAATGCTCTTCCATTGCAAATAATTTGCAAACCTTGCTTCATTAGGTCTCCGCTCCAAAGTCCCCTCCACAGACAGGTTCCTCCTGCCCCTCCTTCTTTGCCCCTTTAATCTGCATCATAGCATTTATCTCTACCTGATACTGTATTGTGATTTAATTCCGTGAGATCAGCCAACCCGAGGGCAGGACTCGGTGGCATTTGCTGCTGCATCACTCCTGGAACACGGCGGGCACTCAAGATGTATTTGTGGAAGGAAGGAACCACGTGTCCACTATTTGCATCTCCTGGAGCATCACCCTCTCTGCTTCTCCTGGCGCAAATCAGGCCCCACGAGAGAGCTCCCTGCTCCGCACCCCATCACCAGCCTGCCACTCGAGGCGTGAAGGACACTGTGAGTCTCCCAATTTGGGGGCCATCTACTCCCCCAGGGAGAACAAACCCTTAAGAGTCTCCTCTTTCTTGTCACTTCCAACCGAACCAAAAGTAAATTTATAAGGCATCACGTTAATACACAGAAGCAAAAAAACACAAAACAGTTCACCCCAGGTCCTCCCTCATCTTTTAAAAATTCAGTAGCTGCCTCCATCTCCTCCAAAGGGACTTTATATCTGAGCTGGCACACAGGCTGGATACACTGGAGCTCCCTGGGTCCTCGCTGACAAAAATTAGATGCCCGAGGAAACAGAAGAGACTCAAAATGCCAATGCCTGATTTTCCAGTCCTGGGGTCATGGGGCATTGTCCTCAGCCTGGATGCCCCCTGGCCCAGAGGATGGTCAGAATTATCCAGATCAAGCTGGTAGGTGTACTCCCATTTGACATCTGGGTAAACTGGGGGCTGTTCTCGTGGGACTGAGAGGGCATTCGTCTGGTTGCTTAAGGTCCTTCAGGCCTGGGCTGGGCCTGGGCAACCTCGTGCCTGCTCAACTGAGGCCAAACCTCATCGAATGCCCTATTTTTTTAAAAAAAAGCCTTCCCCAGTCTGAAGAGGAAGGTGGCTACTTGGCGCTGCTCCTGGGTGCCGGGCAAGCCTGGAAGGGCTCTCGTGGACCCGGCTGGGCCTTACCTCTTGATGACGAACTGGATGCTGTTGCTGGCCTCCAGGATCTTCCGGAGCTTGGCGATCCCGAAGCAGTTGGGCCTGCGGAGGGAGATGCCTTCAGGCAGCCCCACCACAAACAGCTCCTCTGGGTACATCAGGAACTTGGAGTAGGGCACCTTGACAGGCTCCGAGATGCCAATGGCCTTGGCTGCAGAGATACGGCTGCTGTAGGGCCACCCAGATCTGTGGGGCCACGAGCCTCAACTCCCACCTCCCATGTCTGCATGGGGGGGCCGCAGGTGCTGGAGCCCTTCTGAAATTTAGCCCTTAGTTGAACGCTCCTGACCCTCCTGAGGTAAGTACCGTTAGCCCCAGGCTGTGGGTGAGAGACCCAGAGCCCAGACGGGACGTGACCTGTCTCAGGTCTCAGAGCCCCAGAGCTGGGGGATGTGAACCCAAGTAAGTGGGTCCCCCAGACCTATGCTCAGTTCGTGCCCTCATACCCTGGAAATGCAGGAGAAACTGCTGACGGCTGGTGAGACCTGGCATCGGCTCCACCCAGTCCACTTGTCCCCGTGCTGCCAGAAAGGCCCTCCAGAGGGTCCCCCTGCCACCATAAATAACCCCAACTCCCTGCATGGCCCAACACCACGCCTTGGGAACCAGAGAGATCTGAGGCCCAGGCCAGGCACTGCTGCTCACTAGTTCTGGGGCCTAGGACAAGCCACGTCACTTCCCCAGGCCTCATTTTCCTCATCTGTAAAATGGGCACTAGGACACAGGCATTCTGTGAGATGGGATGGGAGAACTCATGTGAAGCACCTCGCCAGCGCCTGGCCAACCACAAGGGCTGAAGGAAGAGTAGGCTTCTCCCTGCCTCCCTGTTCTCTCTCCTGGTCTTTCTAGTAGGAAAGACCTTGTTATCCATCTGTCCTCCTGAGGACCCTGAACGAGGGTGTCTGTGGGTACAGAGGGGCAGTGACAGCAGTCAGAGTGGCCTCTGCAAGCTGAGGCTGAGGCAGACCGCGAGTGAGTGTGAGCCTGTTGAAGGAGGAGGTGGGGACGCTGCGTTTCAGAGGGTGGGGTTCTCTGGCAGTGCCTCAGTCTCCCCGGGAGGGAGGTCTAGAGCCGAGAAAGGGGCAGGATGGCAGCCCCTGCAGTGCCCCGGCCCTTTCCCAGTGGGTCCCAGCCCCTCCGGCCCCTCCCTCCCCTGTCTCTGTTCCGGGAGCAGCTGGGATGGGGGGTCAGGGCCTCTGAAAACAGGGCAGCTGGAGGGAGGCCTGGATGCCCTCGACCCTACCCGGCTCCTCGCTCACCGTATCGCGTGTTGAAAAGCAGCTCCACCTGCTTCCGCAGAGGCCGGATCACGTCACCATGACTGTCTGAAAGGCAAAGAACAGTTTGGTGAGCCTCCCCAGTGGCAGCAGGACCCTGCTTCTCAGCTCATGTCCTAGGTCTGCTGGCACCAAGAATGACCCTGCACTGGGACCTTGGAATGGGGAAGGGTAATGGTGGCAGGTAACCTACTTCCTCAGAAGTGGCACCCCTGCAGACAGGTCCACAATTCTGGGGCTCAAATACCTGCTTGTGAAATCGGATCTAGGGCATTACCAGGACTGAATGGAAGGTTTTGAGGCCTAAGAATGACCATGGGCCTTTCTACGTGAATGTCACTCTAGACCAGCACCGTAAGTGACTTAGCTAGCGTGTGAACTCTAAGCCTGCAAATTGAGTATGCCGCCACTAGGTGGCAGTGGATGTTGATTAAAACTTCAGAGCTCCTCCCCTGCCAGGCTGGGTTTGGGATTGGGAAAGTGCCGCTCCTCTCCTCTGACACCCACTCATTCCGTTCCAGGGGTGGAAACAGACCCATCCTCACCTTGATCTCCCTGCCTGTCCTACTCCCACCCTCCGCAGGGTGCGAATGAGCAGTGTTCCTGAGATTGAACATGTCTATTGGACACAAAGCCAATTTTGTGCTTTCAGGCCTAAATTCGACTTGCTCAGGAAGACTCAGCCTTAAAACCTTTGTGGAAAGAGGCAGGGTGTATATAAAAACAAAATAAGAAAGGCTTACAATTTCCTTTACCAGAAAGAGCTGCTTCTACCCCTGACCGTGTACCTCTTAGTTCCACAAGACAGGTCTATAAACCTCCTCCCAACTCAGGCAGCCCACAGGATACCCACCCCCAAACCTGGTGTTGGGAAGAGACAAAAAGGAGATGCAGGACAGGGGAGGGGAGGAGACGTGGGGGGGTGGGTGAAAAATGGGGGGTGAACAGTGCCTCACCCTCCACAGGCCTCTCCTCAGGCCGCGGGTCCTCGCTGGGGCCTTTGTCTGAAAAAGAGGGTGCCAGGCAGCCATGTTCATCATCTCCTGCACCACCAAAGTCAGGGCAGACAGGTGGGGAACGGCAGGCCCAGACTCTGGAGCATGGCATGGTGACTCCCAGATGGGATCAAGGACCCCAATTTTGCACAAGCACCTGCCCTCGCCTCCATGTGAGCTTCAGAGACCAGATATCCTGTGACATTTGGTAAACACCCCGTGGAGACCAGCCCTGCACCAGCCTGTCCTTCCATCTACTGCCTGCCAGGTTCTGTTCTAGGCATTGAGGACACACGGGAACAAGACAAAGCCTTGTCCTCCTGGTGTGACGTCAGACATTACATACGATGCCAGATGGCAGTGATGCCGTAAAGAAAAACAGAGGGAATTCCCTGGCGGTCCAGTGGTTAGGGCTCCATGCTCCCACTGCAGGGGGCAGAGGTTCTATCCCCGGTCAGGGAACTACGATCTCACATGTCACATAGCATGGCTGGATAAGGAGATGGAGGAAAGGCAGGTGGGGGCGTGGAGCCATCTGGGGTCACGTGATCCCGGGGCGTCTGACAAGATGACACTGGCTCTGGCCTGGGCCCAAGGGACCCAACCTTGTCCCCAGGTGCCCGTCCAACAGGCAGCAAGGTCGTGGCACCGTGAACAACAGGGGAGGTGAGGGCTCAAGCTGTACGGGGGAGGGGTGAGACTGGCCTTGGGGGGCCGAGGGGGGGGTACACCTGGGCTGGACCCAAGTGTCCAGGGAAAGCAGTGGGGCGGGAGAGGGACACAGGCAGGGAGGGGGGAACAGTGTGTGGGGGGAGGGTGGTGGCAAACTCAGAGATGGCGGATTTCCGCAGGAGGATGAACTCCAAGTGCGGACAGTGGAAGTGGGGTGCAGGCGGTGGGGCACAGGCCGACCGGCGGGCTGCAGGGCCTCCAGCAGCAGCAGCTCTTTGGTGCCAAGAGCTGGAGGAAGGCGTGGGGACTTTCAACACTTGAAACAACCAGAAGGAAACTGCGATTTAGGAAGTTTGCCGTGTGTTTGCCAGGTGCTTTCCCAGGCAGGGCTAACCCTTAAACAGCCCTTCTCAGCCCAACACGAGGCTGAGCTGGTGAGGGGCGGAGCAGTCAGACCCCGGGTCTGCTCCTGGCCAGCTGGTGGAGAGGATGCTCGGTGAGGAGGTGATGTTCCAGATGGGATCGTGAGTGGGGGAAGGAAAGGGGCTGATCCTGGGAGAGCTGCCCATGGTCAAGGGCCACTCACGGACGGAGGGAAGGGGAGCCTGCATCTGGGATTGCCGGACAAGCCTAAGCCTTGGGGCTCAGCCCGGAAGGTTCTGGAAGGTTTCATCTATGCTCAGCCTCTGACTTAAAAAGGGCCAGGCCTGAGCTTTCGGCCTAAATTTTCCTCATGGCAGTAGGTACACTATGGGCAGGTAGATGCTGGGCCCACCCGACTCTGCCTGGAGGCATTTTTCTGGCTGTGGGAGCAGACCAGCAAGGTACAAGGGCTGGGATCAATGCCTGGAAACAGCTCTCAGCCAGTGATGGAGGGCCCATCACCAGCCCAGCTCCCAGCTTCCTCAGCTGCGTTAACTCAGGTGTGTGATTTACTTGGGATCCCGTGGTCCCTCACCTCAGCTGCCCACAGGGGTGACGGGCCTGACGGCACTGCTGTCCTGTCCAGTCCCCCTTCGTAGCTGGACTGCCCTTCCCGGACTCTCCTCCCTAATGAACGAAGGCCCCTGTCCCAGGGGAAGCCCCTGGGGGAATCCCAAACTCATCAACTTCATCTTTGCCATTTCTAGACAGAGAGGGGCAGACAGGAGGAGAGGAGTCCGGTGGGGACAGGGGGACAAGCAGTGCTGCCAGGGAGGGTTCCCTGAATCAGGGAGCTGGATCTGTCTCAGGGCGGAGGGAGATGCCCAGATGTCACAGCGGCAGCACCGATCAAGTTCACGAAATGGCTCGAGAGGAACAAGGGGGGAGACCAGGGAGTCTGTCCCCGCTCTGAGCTGTCCGTGTGTGCAGGGCCACCCCCAGGCGGTGGCAACAATCTGAGAGCCAGGCAGGAAATGCCCGGACCCAGACACCCACAGGGAACCAGCTCAGCTCTGTGGCTCTACTAAGCAGGGGCCACTAAGGAGGGGCTTCTGCCAGCCTTTGTTGTAGGACCCTGAAAACAGAAGGAAGTGGGGCCAGGTCCTCTCCTGGGGGGCGGGGGGCTCTTTCAAAGGCAGCAGGAGATGATGACCTGTGTACTTTGGGGGCCCTAATTTCAAACGTGAGAAAGTTGCCTGCTTTCCCCCCCCCCCGCCCCCTGGCATGGGGGCGGGGCTACTTACCCTGAACAAACCTGACCATGTGCGCACTGCCTCCCCATTTTCAACCTTGGTTGGACCAGAGGTGCCCAAGGCACCAGGTGAGCAAACGAGGGATGATTTGTACAATACAGTAACAACACCAGTTGGGAGAAGCCTTTCCAATAGAAATGGCACCATGCTGGTCCACGGCCCCCCAACCCCAGGGGCCTCCACAGATCGGGACCCCCTTGGTCTTCTTTTTTTTTAAATTTATTAAATATTTTTGGCTGCGTTGGGTCTTCGTTGCTGCGCACGGGGCTTTCTCTAGTTGCGGCGAGCGGGGGCTACTCTTCGTTGCGGAGCGCGGGCTTCTCACCGCGGTGGCTTCTCTTGCTGCGGAGCATGGGCTCTAGGCGCACGGGCTTCAGTAGTTGTGGCCTGAGGGCTTAGTTGCTCCACGGCATGTGGGATCTTCCCGGACCAGGGATAAAACCCATGTCCCCTACACTGGCAGACGGATTCTTAACCACTGCACCTCCAGAGAAATCCCCCTCGGTCTTCTTAACACTGCTGTGAATGCAGCCAGGTGACATGCGACTTCTTAAAGACCAGGCCACACTGTCAGCTCGTCCTGAGCCTTTGGTCCACTACACTCCCCGCACAGTTACCAGATTGCTTCCAATTCCGCTCATGCCCAGCCCCTGCCTGACGATATTCTTTCTTCATTACCAAGGTATTCAAAGCGCATCGCAACTGATTTAGGGAGTGACAAAGATAAATCACTTAACCTAACACAGCTACTTTTTGGATATTTTCCACCCCCAAAACAGTGATTATGTTTTCAACACAGTTGTAAACACCATCAGTTTTGTGTCTTCTACAATCTCCCTTGATGCCTATTTTTAGAGGCTGCCTAATGGTCCATCAGGAGGATACTATTAACTGTTCCCTGACAGCTGGACGAGCTTGTTGCCGTTTTTCATGGTCATCATTAACGTTGGCAGGAACATCTCCGTGCAGAAAACACTGTTCACATTTCAGACAATTTCCTCGGACCGGGTTCCTGCTGGACGTATGGGGGAGGGGGTGGCGGTGCCCGTTTTTATGGCTCTTCAAGCTGACAAATTCCTCTAAAAAGCAATTTGCCCATTTGCGTTCTTACCAGCACCAGGTCTGCGCCCATTTCCCCATGTGCTCAGCAAAAGTTCTGGTTCAGTTAAAAGGTGCAAGAGATGCCCCTTTGTTCAAGCCCTTGTTTCTCCGTGGCTGCATGTGTTTGTTTACTGTCTCTCTCTTCTTCTGTGGCAGGTACTGGGATGTACTTACTACTCAGATCCCCTTCAAGGAAGAGCTTGTTGGCCTAGCAGCGGGGAGTGCGGTCAGCGGGCAGCTGCCCCTTCAAGGATTGCCCTTCCAGGGTGGCCCGCATCTCGTGACTGATTGAGGGGGAGGTATAAAGGCCAGGATATCCAGTGCAACTGGGAGCAACCCTAAGGGGCCTTTCTGGCTCCGAGCCAACTCAGTCCTGTGGATGACCCCACACTGGGTCCCCTCTGATGGCTCACAGTCGCCCACGTAGATATCTGTTCCAGAACTGTGCCTGGGACTGACGCACGGTCCACCTGTTTGCAATCTGGGCAAAACCTCATCTCCAAGTCTATCTCTGTTGTCAGCTCATCTGTGTCCGCTGTGACTTCTCACGTCCTGTGGACGTCTTAGGTGTTATCCATAGACCACACCCATCCACAGCAGCTCTGAGGACCCTTTATATCTCCTTATTGAACTGGACTCCCAGGTCCTCCTCACTCTTTCCTGTTTCCAGACCGTTCTCCCTGACAGAGAAGACGGAAGCAGACGAGGAGCAGAGATATTCTGCCTTTATTCTGTCACCAATTAACGCGGCACCACCCATCTGGGCCTGTAGGAAACCTTCTTATTTATTTTTCCAGTCACTTGTTTATTTTTGGTAGGGGAAAAGTTAAAAAGTGCAGTAAGGCATACAGAATATTATAACAAACACTCATGGACCTATCAGCCGGAATGAATACACATTAGCATTTTGTCATATTTGCACATGATTTTTAAAAATAAAACATTAGCAATACTATTTTTACATCTCCAAATTTATAAAAATGCTATAATGTCTATATCCTTCTGCACTTGCTTTTCACATTGAACATTATGAGATTTCTTCACACTGTTCATTTAAATACACCTACTATGCTTTTGCACAGTATCCTTAAGCAATACCCACCCCTCTCCCCTCCTAATCAAGCCCACACCAGACATCACAGGCAAGGGAAACAAATTCCAGCCGTCTTCCTAAAGTTTCCTGCCCTGGCCCTGCATCCCTATTACAGAGCCTTCCAAACTCAAATCATCTAAGCACTAATATCGTTTTCTGCCATATCCGCAAACCTTCTATAATTTACATACTATTTGTCTTTATAATGATTCACTTAAAAAAAATTTTTTTTTTAATTTTTTGGCTGTGCCACGCGGCACGCGGGATCTTAGTTCCCCAACCAGGGATCAAACCTGCGCCCCCTGCAGTGGAAGTGCCGAGTCTTAGCAACTGGACCGCCAGGGAAGTCCTATAATGATCCACTTTTTTTTTTTTTTGCGGTACGAGGGCCTCTCACTGCTGTGGCCTCTCCCGTTGCGGAGCACAGGCTCCGGACACGCAGGCTCAGCGGCCATGGCTCACGGGCCCAGCCGCTCCGCGGCACGTGGGATCCTCCCGGACCGGGGCACGAACCCGCGTCCCCTGCATCGGCAGGTGGACTCTCAACCACTGCGCCACCAGGGAAGCCCCAAAGATTCACTTTTTAAAAACATTAACTATGTGTAATAATTCTTATTTCTTATTATCAATAAAAACATCTGTTGAGAATGGTTGGAGCTGAGAGCTGGGCATGTGAGATTCATTAAGCTATTCTTTTCAACTTTGGGTGGTTTCGAACGTTTCCAAAATAAACTTTCAAAAACAAAACACACAGAACCCTACCCTCTCCCCGCTGCTATCCACCTGCCCAACCCTTCCTCTTGCCTAAATTATCGTCAGAGTCTGTTTCTGTATTTGTCCCCAGACCTTCTGCAGTCTGTTCTCAGCTCCGCGGTCAGAGTAAACACTGTTAAAATGTACTCCATTAGCGCCCACCCCCGCACTGGTTCCTGTCCCTTCAGAGTTAAGTCTCCAGTCCTTCCTTTGATGTACACAACCCTGCATAACTCACCCACCACCTCCCTTTCCCCACCTCACTCTGTTCCAGCCACCAGGCCTCCTTGCTGTTGCTCAGACATGCTGGGCATAGCCCGCCTCAGGGCCTTTGCCTGTGCTGCTGCCTCTGCCTGGAAAGTTCTGTCCTGATATCCACACGGCTCCTGCCCACACCTCCTTCAGGTCTTTGCTCCAATGTCATTTTCTCAGTGAGGCCCTCTCTGACCACTCAAATCCTCTAATAACCACCCCTCCTGCCCCTGATACTTCCCCTCCTGGCTTTGTGTCTCTCTATAGCACTTACCACCATCTGACATTCTATTTTTCTTTTTCCTTTTTGGGGGGGCCTCACTGCACAGCTTGCAGGATCTTAGTTCTTTGACCAGGGATCAAACCCGGGCTCCTGGCAGTGAAAGCCTGGAATCCTAACCACTGGACCGCCAGGGAATTCCCCTAATTTTCTTATTGATTTGCTTACTACCTGTCTCCCTGCACTGGGATGTCAGCCCACAAGGGCGGGGACTTTGGTCTGTTGGGTTCACTGCTCTGTCCCCAGCACCTTGCACGGGACCTTGTACATAGTAGGTGCTCAATAAATAGTTATTGAATAAATAAACAAATTTATCCAAATGCGAGCTCCTGGGAAAGACATAGTAACCAGACTTAATATTAACTCAAGGCCTACTTCAAGTTTTCAGAAAGGAACCTGGCCTGGATGGGGGAGCCAGGCATATACTGAGTTTCTTCCAAGGGGGACAGTCAATACCAAGAAAAGTCTAGAGGCTTCGTGGCCCACCCCTCTCCCTGTTACATCCCAGGGAGGTGGGTCCCCAGCCCATCTCTTACCAGTCAGCATCTCCATCCCGTAACCGGAATCTTCCGAGGGCACATGTCCAGGCATCGAGTCTGTCATTTCCTCAGAGGTTGGGGAAGGGTCTGGAGGCAAAACTCCAAATGACAACAGCATCTTCTGTCTGTCCCACCCCGTCATGGTCCCTCAGGGACCTCCCAGCCCAGCATGCCCACAGAGCAGGACCCTTAAGGAAGCTGCACCCTGGTCTCTGGGAGGGTAGCTGTGCCAGAGGACACAAGCGGGGACCCAAGGGGCCTGGAGCCTGTGGTTACCCCATACTGAGCCTCCAGATGACAAGTACATGCCCCTCTTCACAGAGGTGGAAACTGACACTCAGAGGAACCCAGGTCTGGGGTCAAACTCAGACCCTCTTACTCCAATGACCTTTTCTTCTCCCCGCAGCCTCTCAAACCCCAGGGAAGCCAGGCCAGAGAGGTGAAGGCTGGGGGGGGCCTTAGGAAGGTCAGAGCTGAGACCTGACCCCCAGCCCAGAGGGCAGATGTGGCTACAGAAAGCACACGCAATGCTGCACCCTTTCACGATCAGACCAGAGAAACAGCGGCCTGGCGACCCCTTCTTGGCCGGGGCAGGTGCTCGAGAGACAGAACAGGACAGCCCGGGAGGGGACACGGAGGTGCTCGATCCCTGTACCTTCAGGCGGGGGTGGCAGGATCAGCCCTTACCTGGGACAGTGACCTGAATGATATCTAGATCCTCTGGCTCAATTTTGATGGGTCTCAGCCCACCCAGCTCCCCAGAGGTTCCTGTGAGGGGGAAACGAGGGATCTGGTCAAGTGTGGGCGTGAGCTTGGCCGGGCAGGGGAGTCATTCTTGAACATTCTCCTGTCTGTGACTTGTTAGTAGTGCCAGGAAAAGTCATGTCAGCCCTGGTGTCTGAGCTATAAGTAGATACAACGTAGAGACCTGGCAACTGAGGCCTGCACCGCCAAGGATGTGGAGGCAGAGGTGATACTCCAATCCAGGTCTCCCACAAAGCCACCCACACCCCACCTGCCCCTCCCGGCCCCCAGTGAGCTCCCAGCATGCTCTGCGGCCTGGGGGAGGGTCAGGGGACAGGGGTGGACAGAGGACATTCATGAATACCCAGGCTCATGGTCTGAGCCAGCCTCCTCCCCAGAGCTGCTGCGTGGGGCTGGTGGACGCCCTCCCACCCCAGACACACGCAGTGGGGTCCAGCTCCTCACCTGGCCCACAGTCTTCAGAGAGACTGCTTTTGTCCGACCTGTGGGAAGGAAGCCGAGAAATGACATGGCATCAGCCCCAGCTTTCCCCCTCCAACCAGTCAGGGGCCCACGGCGCTGCCAATTCCAAATGCACCCCTGACCACATCTGCTCCCATCCCACCAGGATCCACGCCCTCCCCCTCCATGCCAGCAATACTCCCAGTACCCCATCTCCCGGACAACAGTCTCCTGGCTGCCCCAGCCGAGTTCCTGCTCCCTATCCTGGGGTGACGTTCTGGGCGTCCACCTTGCCCACCAGCTGGGAGCTCCTGAGGCCTGGGTGTGGCCAGTCTAGGAGCCCCACCACTTAGTGCAGTGGGGGTTTGATCAGTGCTTGTCGGGGGGACTGAGAGCTGTAGCGACCACACGCCTGGAGAGGGTTCAGGAGCCTGGGGAGGGGCTTGGGGAGTGAAGCTGGGCAGGACCCTGGGAGGGAGGATTCGGTTCATTCATAGAACACTGTCGGGGAGGCCTGGGCTGGACATGGGGATTCCGGGATAGATGGCCCATCCCTGGCCCCCAGGAGCCGAGGGCCTGGGTGGGGGGCACTGGTGAATGGCGACCAGGCCGTGAGCTGAGTGCGAGGCCTTGTGGACATGCAGGGCAGATTCCTGACCTAGTCTGGGCGCCAGGGAAGGCTTTTTTTTTTTTTTTTTTTTTTTTTTTGCGGTCGCGGGCCTCTCACTGTCGTGGCCTCTCCCGTTGCGGAGCACAGGCTCCGGACGCGCAGGCTCAGCGGCCATGGCTCACGGGCCCGGGTGCTCCGCGGCATGTGGGATCTTCCCGGACCGGGGCACCAACCCGCGTTTCCTGCATCCGCAGGCGGGCTCTCCAC